>NC_090759.1:11812885-11825385 GCF_036898095.1 Palaemon carinicauda | reverse complement strand
CATAGAATCAAGTATTCCAAGTCCTTGGAATCAAGCATGCCAAGTCCATGGAATCAACCATACTAAGTCCTTAGAACAAAGTATTCTACGTCACTGGAATCAAGCTTTTATAATTCCTGGAATTCAATATACCAAATCCCTAGTATCAAGCATACCAAATCAGTAGAATCAAGCATCCCAAGTCCCTAGAATCAAGCTTCCAAGTCCCTAGAGTCAAGCATTCCAAGGTTTAGAATCCATAAGAAAGAAGTTTATAGATAGATAAGGCATTTGTGAAATATCGAAAAATTTTCAATAATAGTCTGCACTGAAGGGAAAAAGATAATGTTTTTATCCTAATACTTTTGAATCCATTGAGAGAGAGAGAGAGAGAGAGAGAGAGAGAGAGAGAGAGAGAGAGAGAGAGAGAGAGAGAGAGAGAGAGAGAGAGGTAACTATTATGTCCAGAGTTGAATAAAGTACGAGATCAAAAGACTAAGAGGAAGGGCAGTCGAGGCGCTTCAAAGGTCCACCTGAAATGGCCCCCTCCATCAGCAGTGATCTTAATTAAGACCTAACGAGATGCTTCGTAGATCTTTCCAAACCCGTTTTTTTTTTTTCGTTTAATGTGTATACGGGTTTAGATCCATGATTATAATGTGTGCCAGGGGTGTATAGATGAGAAATTTAGTATAATTTAGAACAAACGGTTTTGGTGATTCTGAATTTGATTTAGTTCATTATTTTAATGGCTTTTTCAAAGGGTTGTAATATCATTAACACTTCAAAACGAAAGCTGCTTTTGAAGTTTGACCTTTATACACTTCCCCATTTATAAAAAGCAATATTGGTAATTAATCTGATTATTTTTTTAATGCGAGAAGTTAATGGTCGAGACCTGAAAGTTAATCAGGCGATGCGTAAAACTCCAAATTGATTTATCCGTAGAGAGGTGAAACTCAACGGCGGAACTCAAGAATCTTGTTCAGCGATTTCTTCACTCTAAGAATGTTCATGTTGCGTTTCCTTTCGTAGATTTCATGAAAGATCCTGGTTTGATTGATAATACTGATAGGGATTTTACATCTAACCTGGACAGTTTTCTCTAAAGTTGGGTGACTCCAAGGATTGAATGACTGGTTAACTGATTAGAAGTCAAATAGCTTCACTGATTCATCGATCATCATCATTATTATTATTATTATTATTATTATTATTATTATTATTGTTGTTATTATTATTATTATCATTATTATTATTATTATTTGCTAAACTACAGCCCTAGTTGGAAAAGCAGGATGCTATAAGCCCAAGGGCTTCAACAGGGAAAATACCGCAGAAGTGAAGGAAATAAGGAAAAACTACAAGAGAAGTTTAAGAAAAATGATAACATTGAAATAGATCTTTTATATAATTATAAACTATACAAACTGGAAAATAACAAGAGAAATAGAAATAAGAGAGAGTAGTGTGCTCAAGTGTATCCTCAAGCAAGAGATCTCTAACCCAAGACAGTAGAAGACCATAGTGCTGAGGCTATGTCACTACCCAAGACTAGAGAACAATGGTTTGGAGTATCCTTCTCCTAGGAGAGCTGCTTACCATAGCTAAAGCGTCTCTTCTAGTCCTATCAAGAGGAAAGTAGTCACAGAGCAGTAGATAACCTCTTGAGAGAGGAAAAAATGTTTGGTAATTTCAGTGTTGTCAAGTGTATGAGGAAAGAAGAGAATGTGTAAAGAATAGGCCAAACTATTCGGTATATGCGTCGCTAAAGATGAAATGGGACGTAACCAGAGAGAGGGATATAATGTAGCACTGTCTTGCCAGTCCAGTGTTGCCAACTAATCGCGAAATGCGCTAGTTCTAGTTCACTGCTATCACAAACATCGCATAGATTTTTCATTTTATGTATAATGCGTTTTCTAGCGAAAATTTAATTGTCTTAGTGCATTTTCTATTGCATTTCTGATATATATATATATATATATATATATATATATATATATATATATATATATATATATACGTATGTGTGTATGTTAAGGGACAAACAATTCATTTGTAAGGTGGAAAAATCGAATATCCCAAGTTGAACTCGTTCTGGACCCCCCCCCCTCTCTCTCTCTCTCTCTCTCTCTCTCTCTCTCTCTCTCTCTCTCTCTCTCTCTCTCTCTCTCTCTCCACTGTAATATTTACAGTAGTATACAGAATATATCACTGTCGTTGATTTTTCATTACAAATTTGGATAAATTATATTCCTCAAGTCCGTAGTTAAAGTTTGAACTGTGGTTTAAACCTGTGTGTCAATTCTGAAATGCAATAAGTGTACCTGGATTGCACTGTATGTCAGCCGTATCATTCGCATAACAAATTCGTATCCAATATTTACAACAATTGCTTTGTTGCTCTTGTTTTTGTTGCTATTAGTTCATCTTCTATGCGATGTATAACATCACCAAAATCCATATAATCTTCCTAGCGCAACACTGTGGCAGTCAAGGGACCCTATAACTCTCTAGCGGTAGTATCTCAACAGGTGGCTGGTGCCTTGGCCAACCTACTACTTATTCTAGCAGTTCAAATAAAGCATGCCTGCCACTTAATAATCTAATAACAAATAGAAAGAGTTTTTAATATTGTGAAAACTTCCTATCATATTTCTCTCTCGGATACACAAACTCTTTTCTTCTAACACTTCTGTGACACCATAAACGAGGATTTTTTAAGTCTTATTATTCTTCTTCTTTCTATAGCATCTTCATTGCATAAAACTTTTAAGAAGTCGACTTTTTACGCTTTCTACAGAACTGCGACCAAATAATTATCAGTATTGCTCGTAAAGTTCTCCATTGTATTCCTTCTTCTCTATTTCCAAGCAAATCTAACATGTGATATAAATATATTCTAATTGAATGATTAAATTTTATACTCCTAAGTAAACAACAGGTATTCACCTTTCTGCATATTGCAATTAAGAGACAGATGTTGAAGGGGGGGGGGGCAAGAGTTTCTCTCATACCCTTCACCTCATCTGTACTGGGTATTCACTCAGCCTTTCTCAAGGGATTCAAAACCATTCAAAATGACATCTGTTATTTGAAGCACATTGCACTATAATCTCAAACGCTTGACCAGGGACGTAGCTAGAGATTTTGGGTCTTGGATGCCCGAGTTAGTAAAGCGCCCCCCCCCCCCCCCCCCTCCGCTATTCCTTACCCTGGTTTGTTGGTGATCATTCTAAATATATATTTACATAATGTTATTTTCTGATCCTCCTTTGGAGCCCCCCCCCCCCCCTTTTTGGAGCTTACACTTTGTGCGATAGATAAAAAGTGTCAAAAACACCACCTACTGTATATCCTGCTGGTTTACTGTAAACAGGCGCAAAAGTCTCTTTGGACTCAGTGCCCTTCACTCTTCCCTTAGCCCCATCGATGTACTCCAGCTTAGCAGTCCAACTTTATTATTATTATTATTATTATTATTATTACTTTCTAAGCTACAACCCTAGTTGGAAAAGCAGGATGCTATAAGCCCAGGGGCTCCAACATGGAAAATAGCTCAGTGAGGAAAAGAAACAAGGAAAAATAAAAATTTGAAAAGAGTAACAGCATTAAAATAAATATCTTTAACAAAACAAGAGGAAGAGAAACAAGACAGAACAGCGTACCCGAGTGTACTCTAATCCAAGACAGTGGAAGACCCTGGTACAGAAGCTATGGCATTACCCAAGAACAGAGAACAGTGGTTTGATTTGGGAGTGTCCTTCTCCTAGAAGAGCTGCTGACCATAGCTAAAGAGTCTCTTTTGCCCTTAACAAGAGGAATGTGGCCACTGAACAATTACAGTGCAGTAACCCCTTGGGTGAAGAATTGTTTGGTAATCTCGGTGTTGTCAGGTGCATGAGGACAGAGGAGAATCTCTAAAGAATAGGCCAGACTATTCGGTGCGTGTGTGTGTAGGCAAAGGGAAAATGAACTGTAACAAGAGAGAAGGATCCAATGTAGTACTGTCTGGCCAGTCAAAGGACCCCCATAACTCTAGCGGTAGGTTAGAAGTTGTCTTATATGCACTGCGTTCGAATTGATGGCCACATTTACCAAAGGAAGAGAAACAAGTGAATTTCCTAAGCTGAATGCACTTGGAATTTCCGCTCATAAAAATGTCTGTTTAATGAAGCAACAAATGCATTGATTGATACCTTAACTGACTACTTGGCATAACAATATACCAAAAGAAATGGGTTATGTGATGCACAAAAACCATTATATTCTTGGTGAGATGGTATTCCAAGCTGATATTCTTATTCATAATTTATATGCTGACGTCTAAAATAGAACACCAATTTGGACTATAATTACCACATAGATCAGGCGTAAGTTGTTGTTATTGTTGTTGGTGGTGGTGTTGGTGCTGGTGGTGATGGTGTTACTGTTATTGTCGTTATACTATTTATACTAAACTATGTCTCCGAGTGCCATATGTGGATGAGATCATGGTGAGGGGTAGATGGAGATGGTTTGGGCATGCTCTTCGCACTCCCCAAGAGAGATTAGTTCACCAAACTTTTAACTGAGCTCCACAAGGAACAATAAGAGTTGGATTACCCAGGCCAACATGGCTGATGACTATGAAGCGCAAGTAGGAGATGATTAATGGGGAAGTATTGATTTAGAAGCTGAATGTAGAAATGACCGGCGAAATCTAACCAAGTCCTTTTGAGTCAATAGACCTAGGAGGAGGTGATGATGATGATGATAATGTCCTCAATAGTTTGAATTCAAATTTAAGCCCAAAGGCACTCTACTACATTCCGATTTGTTAGAGACCATTTAGCGAAACACCATTCATAGATTTATAAATGACAATGTGTTTGCAATTATGGGACTTGTCAATAATGAGTACGCTTTGAAACTACTTAGCTTGAGAACTCAAGGTATAGAATCTCAATAGATTGTTGTCGATAATTGGTTACGTTGCAAGGTTGAGAACCTCTTCTTTAAATTTTTTATACGCGAAAAAGATATAATTTTGCTTCCAAAATGTTAATGTATATCCATCAGAAGCTGAAGGGTTTTCGAAATTGAAAATTTCGAGAATACTTGGCGATTCTGGAGTATTTGACTATCACGTTGAATCATGGCTGAATATTCTCCATAACGATTGAAAATTTCTTGTTGAGGATGGATGGTGAGGTGGGCTTGGGGGGAACCTGCTAGGGGGAGAAAGATCGAGAGGGAAGCTGAGAATTAGATGGCGAAATAAGGTGAAGGATGATATGGAGAGAAGAGGGTTCATAGAAGAGGATGCCTTGATATAAGGTACTGGAGAGGCCGCATCAGGCAACCGACCCCTTGGTGTAGAGGTAACGGTGGGAAAGAAGGATGCCGGATGTAATATGACGGGACACTGAAACTAATCTCTTCATTTACCCGTGTAACAAGGTGAATCCGTTTTATACTCCCTTATATAATGAAGAACAGGTGTCTTTATATATACTATATATATACATATATATATATATATATATATATATATATATATATATATATATATATATATATATATATATATATATAATATATATAATCCCCGTCTGCTAAAGAAGGTGATGAATGCAAGAGTTATGGGAGAAGTACAAGAGGAAGGCCAAGGTTTTGGTGGATGGATGGAATGAAGAAAGCTCTGGGGGGTAGGAGGATAGATGTGAGAGAGGCAAGAGAGCGTGCTAGAAATAGGAATGAATGGCGAGCGATTGTGACGCAGTTTTGGTAGGCCCTGCTGCTTCCTCTGGTTGCCTTGGAAGAACGCGGAGGTAGCAGCAGTAGGGGATTCAGCGTTATGAAGCTTCATCTGTGCTGGATAACGGGGGAGGGTGGGCTGTGGCACCCTAACAGTACCAGCCGAACTCGGTTGAGTCCCTTGTCAGGCTGGGAGGAACGTAGAGAGGTTACCCCCCCCCCAATCCCCTTTTTTCACAATTTTCATTTGTTTGATGTCGGCTACACCCCAAAATTAGGGAAAGTGCCTTTGTATATGTATGATATATATATATAATATATATATATATATATATATATATATATATATATATATATATATGTGTATATTTATATGTATCTATATGTGATATGATATAAATATATGATATATATAATATATATGTAATATATATAATATATATATATATATATATATATATACATATATATATATATTATAATATATATAATATATATATTTATATATATATATATCATATATCATATATCATATATTTATATATATATATATAAATATTATATATTTATATATATATACATATATATATATATATATATATATATATATATATATATTTATATTTATATATATATTACAAATAGATATATTTATATATTATATATATTTATATGTATATATGTTATATACATGATATGTATCTATAATTATATATATATATATTATATATGGATATACAAAATATATATATATATATATATATATATATATATATATATACATATATATATATATATATATATATATATATATATATATATATGTAAATATCACCCACGAATGGCATTTAATACCGAATTCTATGTTGGGAATATACATCCACTTGGAATTCATTTTATGGTAACAGCTTCTGGCCGGGTGGAAATTCGAACCCCCACCTGTTCGGCTGGAAACCATGCCTGCAGTGACCATACCGACTGAGCTATCAAGAGAGATAAAAGTTTTTGACAAGTCCTCGTACATATTCCTGTCGAATTCAGGAATCTGTTCATACATTTGAAATAAACCCATCTCCACCATGATAGCTGAATCATAAGTTTGCAACACGTGGTTATTATAAATGAATATATATCACAAGTTAATGAACAGATTCCTGAATTCGACAGGAATCTGTACGAGGACTTGTCATAAATTTTATCTCTCTTGATAGCTCAGTCAGTATGGTCACTGCAGGCATGGTTTCCAGCCGAACAGGTGGGGGTTCGAATTTCCACCCGGCCAGAAGCTGTTACCATAAAATTAATTCCAAGTGGATGTATATTCCCAAGATAGAATTCGGTAGTAAATGACATTCGTGGGTGATATTTACATTGATTGAAATCACGTGTACTTGTGATATATATTCATTTATAATAACCACGTGTTGCAAACTTACGATTCACCTATCATGGTGGAGATGGTTTTATTTCAAGTGTTTGAACAGATTCCTGAATTCGACAGGAATATGTACGAGGACTTGTCATAAACTTTTTTCTCTCTTGATAGCTCAGTCGGTATGGTCACTGCAGACATGGTTTCCAGCTGAACTGGTGGGGGTTCGAATCTCCACCCAGCTAGAAGCTGTTACCATAAAATGAATTCCAAGTGGATGTATATTCCCAAGATAGAATTCGGTAGTAAATGCCATTCGTGGGTGATATTTACATTGATTGAAATCACGTGTACTTGTGATATATATTCATTTATAATAACCACGTGTTGCAAACTTACGATTCACCTATCATGGTGGAGATGGTTTTATTTCAAGTGTTTGAACAGATTCCTGAATTTGACAGGAATATGTACGAGGACTTGTCATAAACTTTTTTCTCTCTTGATAGCTCAGTCGGTATGGTCACTGCAGACATGGTTTCCAGCTGAACAGGTGGGGGTTCGAATCTCCACCCAGCCAGAAGCTGTTACCATAAAATGAATTCCAAGTGGATGTATATTCCCAAGATAGAATTCGGTAGTAAATGCCATTCGTGGGTGATGTTTACATTGATTGAAATCACGTGTACTTGTGATATATATTCATTTATAATCACCACGTGTTGCAAACTTACGATTCAGCTATCATGGTGGAGATGGGTTTATTTCAAGTGTATGAACAGATTTCTGAATTCAACAGGAATATGTACGAGGACTTGTCATAAACTTTTATCTCTCTTGATAGCTCAGTCGGTATGGTCACTGCAGGCATGGTTTCCAGCCAACAGGTGGGGGTTCGAATCTCTACCCGGCCAGAAGCTGTTACCATAAAATGAATTCCAAGTGGATGTATATTCCCAAGATAGAATTCGGTAGTAAATGCCATTCGTGGGTGATATTTACATTGATTGAAATCACGTGTACTTGTGATATATATTCATTTATAATCACCACGTGTTGCAAACTTACGATTCAGCTATCATGGTGGAGATGGGTTTATTTCAAGCGTATGAAAAGATTCCTGAATTCGACAGGAATATGTACGAGGACTTGTCATAAACTTTTATCTCTCTTGATAGCTCAGTCGGTATGGTCACTGCAGGCATGGTTTCCAGCCGAACAGGTGGGGGTTCGAATCTCTACCCGGCCAGAAGCTGTTACCATAAAATGTATTCCAAGTAGATGTATATTCCCAAGATAGAATTTGGTAGTAAATGCCATTCGTGGGTGATATTTACATTGATTGAAATCACGTGTACTTGTGATATATATTCATTTATAATCACCACGTGTTGCAAACTTACGATTCAGCTATCATGGTGGAGATGGGTTTATTTCAAGCGTATGAAAAGATTCCTGAATTCGACAGGAATATGTACGAGGACTTGTCATAAACTTTTATCTCTCTTGATAGCTCAGTCGGTATGGTCACTGCAGGCATGGTTTCCAGCCGAACAGGTGGGGGTTCGAATCTCTACCCGGCCAGAAGCTGTTACCATAAAATGAATTCCAAGTAGATGTATATTCCCATGATAGAATTCGGTAGTAAATGCCATTCGTGGGTGATATTTACATTGATTGAAATCACGTGTGCTTGTGATATATATTCATATATATATATATATATATATATATATATATATATATATATATATATATATATATATATATATATATATATATATATATATATATATATATATATATATATATATATATATATATAATATACATAGTATATATAATATATATATATTTACTATATATATTGTATATATATATATAGTATACATATATAAGATATATATAAAAATATAGGTATAATATACAGTATATAATATATATGTAATATATATACATATAATATATATACTATATATTTATGTAATATATATATAAATATATGTATATATATATTTATATTTAATATATATATAAATATATAATATATATTTATGATATATATACTATATATATATATATATATATATATATATATATATATATATATATATATATATATATATATATATATATATATTTATATATATATATATGTATATATATATATATATATATATATATATATATATATATATATATATATATATATACAGCGATACTAAAGGAACTATTTAAGAATGTGTGTAAGAACGTTTTATAGTGCATATATATATATATATATATATATATATATATATATATATATATATATATATATAATTTCTTAGTAAACTATAAAACCTTCTTACACTCATTATTAAATAGTTCCTTTAGTGTCGCTGTATAGCTGCAAGATGCATTATTTTTACCGAGCCATTCCTTGCATCAAATTTTATTCTTTTTCTTCTTTTTCATCACACACAATGCCATTCTCATGCCACGCAATACCTTCTTTGCGGTAGGCACTATGTTTATCGTACTGCGCTGAACATACTTTTGGCATCGTTGTACACCCATGTGTACAACATTCACGGCAAGCCCGCCAGAATTTGTCCGTCAACCCTGGGGCACGCCAATCATGCCTACTTAGGTAGATAGGCCTTTAGGTGTCGAGAAAGTAAGTTTGTGGTTGTTTCCTATGTTAGGTCTCCGTCTTCATCTGTCATCCAGTAGTGACTTTTCACATTTTCTATTTATTGGTAAATTGCTAATTGGGTTGTGATATTTTCCACTAAGAGATATCGAAGTATAGTTATGTATTATAGCTGTGTTAAAAAAGTGTGCTCCTTATGATCAGTTCATTAGCTAAACGAAAACTGGCAAATCGAACAACTTTCATTCAACTTTCCTACACTACTGTATGGGCACCAATGCATTCACTAACTAACAGTTTTATTATTGTTAAATTAATAACATTATAATTATTATATTTTATTATTTTTATTATTATTACATAGGGATTATATTTTATTATTATCAAATTAGTAATATAATATTGTTATTATATTATTATTATTATTATTATTATTATTATTATTATGATTATTATTATTATTATTATTATTATTATCATCATCATTATTATTATATTGCTATTAGCAATTATTATTATCATTGTTTCTATTATTGATGTTGTTGCCATTATTAATGTTATTACTATTATTATTATATTTTTATTATTATTATCATTATAATATTTTGATCATTATTATATTATTATAATTACATTATCAATATTATTGATGTTATATTATTTTTATATGATCAATAATATATTATTGTTATACTATAATTATTATTATTGTTATCATTATTTTTTATTATATTATTAGTTCAATTGTTTTATTAGTAAAATTATATTATTATTTTTATTATTATTATTATTATTATTATTATTATTGTTATTATTATTATCAATATTATTATTATTATTATTACTCTTATTATTATTATTAATTTTATTATTATGGTTATTATTATTATTATTATTATTATTATTATTGTTATTAATATTACCATTATTATCATTATTATTATAAGCAATAAAAACATTGGTAAAAGACACGAGAAAATAAGATAAATTAAAATTATAAATAAATAAATAATACTTAAAACACTTTTCTGCTGAAAGCAGAGTTATCTAGGTTTAGTTTGGGTTGAAGTTTTTCTATGTAAAATGTTTCGAATAATCTTAGCTCGGTCTCAAATCGAGCTTTACATATGATACTAAAATCAAGATGATTAAAATTGATGTTACACACTCCATGGCCAATGATCTCTTATAGAGGAATGAGAAGGCTTACCTAGCGGTAGAAGGGTCCTTGAACTAATGTCCCTATGTTCAAAGGTTCTGGTAGACAACAATTTTGTCGAACTACCCACATATTCCGAACTACACTTCGGACACACAAATTTATAAACAACCATAGAACATAGTTCGCTAGATAACGACTCCTTGGACTTGAGCAAATTGCCTATCTTAAAATTATTGAAAAATACCATTCTAATATTTATATTTTTGAAGTAGGTTTTCGCTATGTACTTAATTTTTTCTTTCTATTATAGTAATGATTTAGTTCGATGTGTAAGGAAATCGAAAATATATAATCTGGTCTTTTACTTCACAAATCTGGTTATCAACATTTATGATTTTGTTAAGAAAAATATGTACTTTTTAGTAAAATAAATTATCCTGGTAACCATTGTTTTTGAAGAATTCCTTTAAGAATGTGATTTCTTTATGAAAGTTCAAGTAATTTGATGAAAGCTTATATGCTCTATTAAAGGAATTCTTCAAAAACAATGGTTACCCGGATAACTTATTTTACAAAAAAGTACAAATTTTTCTTAACAAAATCATAAATGTTGATAACCAGATTTGTGAAGTAAAAGACCAGATTATATATTTTCGATTTTCTTAAATATCGAACTAAATCAATACTATAATGGAAAGAAAAAATTAAGTACATAACGAAAACCTACTTCAAAAATATAAATATTAGAATGGTATTTTTCAATAATTTTAAGATAGGCAATTTGCTCAAGTCCAAGGAGTCGTTATCTAGCGAACTATGTTCTATGGTTGTTTATAAATTTGTGTGTCCGAAGTGTAGTTCGGAATATGTGATGTTACTGAAGACGGTGGTGTTTGAGTCATCAAGATGGACGTCTTCCCAATGGAGGGATGTGTAGGATGTCCTACATCTTGGTACTCCGAATCTTTTCGTTGGGTATCTGCCAAGGCATTGTAATCCAATCCCAGATGAATGACAGCCAATGTGTTTCTTGACAGGGCATCGGCAACGGAATTTATTTACCCGTGACGTATTAAAAGGTACAATTGTATCCAGCCATGGCAAAGAGATGTAAGTTTTGACGGATGGACCAGGCGTCGTATTGTCGAGTGAAGGCATGCACCAGAGGCATGTGGTCATTGTGAATGACGAAGGTCTTACCTTCCAAGAAGTGGCAAAAGTGACAGACAGCCAAGTGCACCACCAGCAATCATGGTAGAAAGTAGAGTGGTTGGATTCCACCCTGAACAGTTTTATACTGAAGAAGACCAAAGGGTGGGGGCAGCCGTTGACTACCTGCCTGAGTACTGCACCTATAGTGACGTCCCTGTCATTGGTGGAGAGGAGAGGTGGATGAGGCACAGGAAAAGAGAGAGCAACAGCAGTTAATAGAGCATTCTTAGCATTGCAGAAGGTCAGTTCTTGAAGGGGACCCTACTTCAGGCCTTTTTGCTTGCCCTTGAGGGAGGCATAGAGGGGGCAAAGAGTAGCGGCGATGGTTGGCAGGAAACGGTGAATATAGTCATGTACTGGTGAGTGGCCTTGGCAGAAGTTAACAGCAGGGATGCGTG
>NC_090759.1:11797885-11805385 GCF_036898095.1 Palaemon carinicauda | reverse complement strand
TTCGTTCCTGGTAAAGTGAAGGAGATTAAAAGATTATGGGACCTTTTTGTTTAACAAATCTTGTGAATTCTATTTAAAAATTGTTTTTCCTTATTTTTTTTTATACAATATTTTCAGTGTTGAATAGTGTTGGTTTGTTCGCCTCTAGTCTTCGCAACTGGGATATTTAATTAGCTGCTAATCAACAGAGCTTTGATAGACAAAATTGTTTGGTTTTGGACGGTTAAATTTAGGACATTGAATTTCGAGAATTGAAATGCAAAATTAATATTACCAGTGTACGTGACCCATGAAAAATAACGGCTAAATATTCAGATTGATATGTACACACACGCACCCCCTCTCACCAGGGTACGACTACTTCCTCTCCCCTTACCTGAGGGATGGGGAGAGGGGAGAGCTGAACGTAACATATATATATATTTAAATATATATATATATATATATATATATATATATATATATATGTATGTATATATATATATATATATATATATATATATATATACAGCAATACCTTGAGATACGAATGCACTAAGATACGATTTTTTTTAAATACGATGATACATTGTATCTATATTTACGTCCTAAGATACGACGATTTTTTTTTTATACGATTTCAAAATTCGAGCGACGCCATGGGCAGGTGGCAGAGTGTTCATTTGGCTTAACGAGTCGATCCGAACGCTCACTCGGCATCCGGGGTTCCCCAAACTTCTCTCTCGCAGTGTGTTCGTTGTCGTCGTATAGAAAACGCTATGTTATTGTGCGTTTATGATTCCCGTGTGCTTTCCTTTAATTTATTAACATTTATTAATATTTATTGTGTGAACCATGGGTCCCAAGTCTAAAGATAAGGATGGGGATACGAAAAAAACCAAGAAAATTATCTCAATGGAAATAAAGCATCAGATAATAGGAAAGCATGAACGAGGTGTGAGAATTTGTGATTCGGCCGCTGAACATGGCCGCAATGTGTCCACCATATCCACCATACTCAAACAAAAGGATGCAGTAAAGAAGGTACAGCACAAATCTATTTTTTTTTCTCTCTTCATTCTTAAGAATTAAAGCCTTAAATATTAAGCACTCGGTATGCTCATAGGACGATTTGATTGTGTTTATCTTGCTGCTTTCTACAGCTACCATATCGTGTGTGTGTGCGTGGTAGCCTTGCTTCTCTCCCTGCCTCCTCCTTACATGTATCCCGTATGCGAGCACTCACCTAGGCGGTAAGCACAACTCTATTTTCTTATTTTTTTTGTTAACATTTATTATTATATATCAATTTCTGTGTCATTACTGTAGTATTCATCTCTCTTTAGTGATTGTTGAGTGTAATTTGAGTATAATTTGAGCTTGTTTTGGGTAAATTTCTTAACCTTGGAACAGATTAATTCTGTTTCTTTTAATTCAAATGGGAATAATTATTTTGAGATACCGTATTTTTTAGATACGTCGGCGGTCACGGAACAAATTAAATTCGTATCTCATCATATTACTATATATATATATATATATATATATATATATATATATATATATATATATATATATATATATATATATATATATATATATATATATATATACATACATACAAAATATCCAGATGCTTGTCCTCTATTATATAAAGGAAATTATTGCTATTATTATTACCATCTTCATTGTTATTAATGTTATTATAGCTATGATTTTTTAGTATTAACATCATTATCAGTTTATCATTACCATTATTCTCCCATTTATTGTTAATACAGTTATTAATATTAGTAGAAGTTGCTATTATAGTTATTTTTCTTGTAGTTGGCCAGGGCACCAGCTACCCGTTGAGATACTACCGCTAGAGAGTTATGGGGTCTCTTGACTGGCCTGACAGTAATACATTGGTCCTTCTCTCTGGTTCCGGTTCATTTTCCTTTTGCCTAAACACACAGACTGAATAGTATGACCTATTCTTTATATATTCTCCTCTGTCCTCATACACCTAACAACACTGAGATTACCCAACAATTCTTCTTACTGCACTTATTGTTCAGTGGCCACTTTCCTCTTTGTAAGGTTAGAAGAGACTCTTTAGCTATGGTAGGCAGCTCTTCAGGAGACGGACACTCCAAAATCAGAACATTGCTCTCTAATATCGGGTAGTGCCATACCCTCTGTACCATGGTCTTCCAATGTCTTGGGTTAGAGTTCTCGTGCTTGAGTTCTCGGTCACACTATTCTGTTTTATTTCTCTTCCTCTTGTTTTGTTCAAGTTTTTTTAGCTTATATAGGAGATATTTATTTTAATGTTGTTGCTCTTCTTAAGATATTTTATTTTTCTTTGTTTCCTTTCTTCACTGAGCTATTTTCCCTGTTGGAGCCCCTGGGCTTATAGCATCCTCCTTTTCAAGCTAGGGTTGTAGCTTAACAAGTAATAATAATAATATAAATATAAATATAAATATAAATATAAATATAAATTAAAATAATAATAATAATAATAATGATAATAATAATAATAATAATAATAATAATAATAATAATAATATAATTTAAACTCATTCAGTACAATGCTATAACAAAAATAAAGAAAGAAAAAGAGAGATGTGGAGAAACATCCAGCGAAGGAGAGAGAAATTGGACGTACAAAAATAACTTAGGAATAAAAAGAATTATAATTGGAAAATATCAGTCTCTTTGGCTATGACTACAGATTTAGTATTATTATAGATATTTCAGTATTATTTTTATTATTATTAGTGGTAGTAGTAGTAGTAGTAGTAGTAGTAATAGTATTTTTATTTAATTATTATTATTATTATTATAATCCTATTATTATTATTATTATTATTATTATTATTATTATTATTATTATCATTATTTTTATCATCATTATAATTATCTTCCTCTCTTATCGGGTCATTATAAAAAAGGTATCTTTGTTTTTCTCTCTAAATTCCAATAAATATATTTACATTTATTGCTGTAATAAAAATAATTTCATTATTCCATTTTTTTAATTGGTATCTTCGGTAGATTTTCCTCATCATGCCTACATTATGATTTTATCTATCCAAAGTCTTGCTATTCTGTCATTTACCATAAATTATATGTATTATGTGGAAAAAATATTAGTATATTGACAAGACTATTTTAGAGCAAATGATGTGTCGCCAGTGTGGAATATCGGACCGATCAATCAATGTCAAGCACAGTAGAAGTCTAGGGCATCGTAAGCAAACGACCTCGTGGAAGTTATTACAAGAAAAAGGACATTTGTTGATATTGGTAAAAAAAAAAAAAAAATTATTAATAGAAAATTTTGAAAATAGAAAATGCTAAATAAACGATCTCATGGAAATTATTACAATTATGAATTCTTTTCTTGTTAATCTTTATTATTAACTATCAATCTTTTCCTATCGCAAACGAATTTTTCGAAAATAGAAAATTGTAAATAAACTATCTTAAGGTAGTTATTATAAGGCAAAGAACATTTGGTGATATTATTATTATTATTATTATTATTATTATTACTATTATTATTATTATTATTATTAGAAGGAATTATGTAGTTGCCATGGGTGACTTAAATGCTAGAGTGGGCGCTAGAGAGGTAGAAGGTGTCATTGGTAAGTATGGCGTACCAGGTGAAAATGAGAGTGGTGAGAGACTGGTAGATATGTGTGTTGAGCAAGAGATGGTGATAAGTTCTAGCTTTTTCAAAAAAAAGAAAAAGGTAAAAACAAGTATACATGGGTAAGAGTGGCAAATGGAAGAGTGGTAGAAAGGGCGTTAATGGATTATGTGTTGATAACTAAAAGAATGTTTGGAAGATTGAAAGACATGCACGTGTTTAGGGGTATGGCTAACGGCATGTCTGATCATTATTTGGTGGAAGGAAAATTGGTTGTAGCCAAAGAGTGGGGGAATAGAGTAAGTGGATGTAAAAGGGAGCTAGTGAGGGTTGAAGACTAATAAAACCGGGGGTAAAAAGTAAATATCAGGAAAGGTTGAAAATGGCATATGACGAAGTGAGAGTAAGAGAAACTGGTAATTTAGAGGAGGAGTGGAAGTTAGTAAAAGAAAATTTTGTTGGGATTGCAAGTGATGTGTGTGGCAAGAAGGTTGTTGGAGGCAGCATGAGGAAGGGCAGTGAATGGTGGAATGAAGGAGTGAAGGTAAAAGTGGAAGAGAAAAAGAGGGCTTTTGAAGAATGGCTGTAGAGTAATAGTGTAGAGAAGTATGAAAGATATAGAGAGAAAAATGTGGAAGTAAAGCGCAAGGTAAATGATGCAAAGAAGGCAGCTGACCTGAGGTGGGGTCCTGGATTGGGTCATTCATATGAAGAGAATAAGAAGTTTTGGAAAGAAGTGAAATGAGTAAGGAAGGCTGGTTCAAGAATTGAAGAGACAGTGAAAGATGGGAATGGAAGGTTGTTAAAAGGAGAGGAGGCAAGGAAAAGGGTGGGTGGAATATTTTGAAAGTTTACTGAATGTTAAGGATAATAGGGAGGAAGATATAATTGCTGTTGCAGGTGTTGAGGTGCCGGTGATGGGAGATGAGAATGAGATAGAGATTACAAGAGAGGAAGTGAGGAGAGCACTAGATGAAACGAGAGTAGGAAAAGCATCTGGTATTGATGGTGTGAGAGCTGAGATGTTGAAGGGAGGGGGTGTGACAGTACTTGAATGGTTGGTAAGATTGTTTAATATGTGTTTTGTGTTGTCAATGGTACCAGTAGATTGGGTTTGTGCGTGTATTGTACCACTATATAAGGGTAAGGGAGATGTGCATGAGTGTTGTAATTCAAGGGGTATTAGTTTGTTGAGTGTAGTTGGAAAAGTGTATGGTAGAGTACTGATTGATAGGATTAAGGATAAAACAGAGAATGCAATCTTAGAAGTACAGGGTGGTTTTAGAAGAGGTAGGGGCTGTATAAATCAGCTTTTTACAATTAGGCAAATATGTGAGAAATATTCAGCAAAAGGTAAGGAGGTGTATGTTGCGTTTATGGATCTGGAGAAAACGTATGATAGAGTTGATAGGGAAACAATATGGAATGCGATGAGGTTATATGGAGTTGGTGGAAGGTTGTTGCAAGGAGTGAAAAGTTTCTACAGAGGTAGTAAAGCATGTGTTAGGATAGGAAATGAAGTGAGCGATTGGTTTCCGGTGAGTGTGGGGCTGAGACAGGGATGTGTGATGTCGCCGTGGTTGTTTAACTTGCATGTTGATGGAGTGGTGAGAGAGGTAAATGCTCGAGTGCTTGGACGAGGATTGAAACTGGTAGACGAGAATGACCATGAATGGGAGGTGAATCAGTTGTTGATTGCGGATGATACTGTACTGGTTGCAGACGCGGAAGAGAAGCTTGGCCGATTAGTGAAAGAATTTAGAAGGGTGTGTGAGAGAAGGAAGTTGAGAGTTAATGTGGGTAAGAAGTAAGGTTATGAGATGTACGAGAAGGGAAGGTGGTGCAAGGTTGAATGTCATGTTGAATGGAGAGTTACTTGAGGAGGTGGATCAGTTCAAGTACTTGGGGTCTGTTGTTGCAGCAAATGGTGGAGTGGAAGCAGATGTACGTCAGAGAGTGAATGAAGGATGCAAAGTGTTGGGGGCAGTTAAGGGAGTAGTAAAAAATAGAGGGCTGCGCATAAATGTAAAGAGAGTTCTGTATGAGAAAGTGATTGTACAAACTGTGATGTATGAATCGGAGTTGTGGGGAATGAAAGTGACGGAGAGACAGAAATTGAATGTGTTTGAGATGAAGTGTCTAAGGAGCATGGCTGGTGTATCTCGAGTAGATAGGGTTAGGAACGAAGTAGTGAGGGTGAGAACGGGTGTAAGAAGTGAGTTAGCAGCTAGAGTGGATATGAATGTGTTGAGGTGGTTTGGCCATGTTGAGAGAATGGAAAATGGCTGTCTGCTAGAGAAGGTGATGAATGCAAGAGTTGATGAGAGAAGTACAAAAGGAAGGCCAAGGTTTAGGTGGATGGATGGAGTGAAGAAAGCTCTAGGTGATAGGAGGATAGATGTGAGAGAGGCAAGAGAGTGGGCTAGAAATAGGAATGAATGGCGAGCGATTGTGACACAGTTCCGGTAGGCCCTGCTGCTTCCTCCGGTGCCTTGGATGACTGCGGAGGTAGCGTAGGGAATTCAGCGTTATGAAGCTTCATCTGTGGTGGATAAGGGGGGAGGGTGGGCTGTGGCACCCTAGCAGTACCAGCCGAACTCGGTTGAGTCCCTTGTCAGGCTGGGAGGAACGCAGAGAGGAGAGGTCCCCTTTTTTGTTTCATATGTTTGATGTCGGCTACCCCCTAAAATTGGGGGAAGTTCCTTGGTATATGTATGTATGTATGTATGTATGTATTATTATTATTATTATTATTATTATTATTATTATTATATTCATTACTTCTTATAAATAGTTTACTTATTTCCTTATTTCTCTTCCTCACTGGCCTTCTTTTCCTGTCGGAGCCCTATTGTTTATAACAACCTGCTTTTCTAACTACGATTTTAGTTAGCTAGTAGTGTTAATAATAATATATATGTATATATGATTAACCAAAGAATTGAATTTATTATTATTATTATTATTATTATTATTATTACTTGCTAAGCTACAACCGTAGTTGGACAGGCAGAATGTTATAAGCCCAAGGGCTCCATCAGGGAAAATAACCCAGTGAGGAAAGGGAATAAGGGAAAAATATTAGAATAGTGAAAGAATACTTTATTTCTTTTTCTTAAATTAATTCTCTAGAATACAAAATAGAAAATGGAAACCAGTCGTTAGATCCACTGGCAACTTGTCAATCAAATTCCCATCAACTGTATTGTCCTCTGGACTCCCTCTTCAATCATGGCCAGAGAGGATTTCTTTAGCTCTTAAGCCAGGTGGGGTTAACTCTATATCCAATCCCTTTCTTCCAAAAGCATACATCATGCTTGATTGCATTGTCAAGGGTCTAATATTTCAATATTCTACGGACCAAACAAAAAAAAGCTATTACTGTTAGTTCCTTTAATGTCTGCAACCTCACCAACCTTGTATGTTAAGGATGGGGGCTTTGGAGTAGCCCATAGGTCTACCTGCTGAGTCATCAGCAATCATTGCCTTCACCTCCCTGGTCCTAGGTTAGGTGGAGAGGGGCTTGGCGCTGATCATATGTATCTATGGTTAGTCTCTATGGCATTGGCCTGGCTAGGGCAGTGTCACTGTTCCTTTTCTCTGCTATTCATGAGTGGTCTTTTAAACCTTTAAACCTTTAACGGAATCCCATGAAAAACTAAATGGGTGAACGGAACCGTACTAAGATAAAGGTGATAATCAGTAAATTCAATTAAATAATTTAAGGTGTTTCTATGCAAATACAAACCTTAAAACTGTTTGTATAACTAGAAAAAATATCTTTAAAAATTTCTGTTACACAGGAGTATTGTGGAAGGAGGGACTTGAGTATCTGAAAGATTTTTGTGTGTGATTTAAAGCTCTGGAATTTTTTACTT
>NC_090759.1:11757885-11792885 GCF_036898095.1 Palaemon carinicauda | reverse complement strand
GTTAGCAAAAAAATTGAAGGACCGAGAGGAAACGGAAGGAGAATATGTTAAGAATTTGAGGAAAAGGATTGGTGAGTTAAGAAAATTTTCCCTAGAAGGCATGAAGACGACGAGTCAATGACGGACGTAGAAAAGGTTTGGTAGAAAGAGTACGAACAGACAGGTTGCAGAACCCTTCAGCAAAGGACCAAAGAAAATGTTGGCAGGAAAAGCAAAGGATCAAGAGGAAACAGATGAAGGAAATGTCAAGGATTTAAGGAAAGGAATCGGTAAGTTGAGGAAAATTTCCCTAGAAGACGTAAAAACGAGTCAAGGATGGAAGAAGAAAAGGTTTGGTATGAAGAGTACGAACGAACAATTTGTGGTAGGACGGCAGGTGTTGTTCCCTCTCGCCAACGAGTTCCCAGAACCATTCCAGATTTTGGAGGAGAGCAGTGACCGGACCTACATACTCGAGATATCAGGAAAAAGGAAAAATCTAATGAAGACCATATTAACTTTGAAACCAATACTGCGAGCCCCTGATTTCAACAAGAAGCTCCTTATCCAAGTAGATGTGTCAGATAACGGGATTGGAGCTGTCTTATTGGAAGAAGATAAGGAAGGAATTCTTCACTCTCCGTGTGTTATGTCGTCGAAGCTGAAGAGGCAGCAACGAGTCGACTCGACAGTTAAAACGGAACTGCTGGCGCTGATCGCAGCGATGAACAATTGTTTAATTTACATAAATCAACCACAGAATGAGATTACATTGTACTCGGATTTTAATCCTTTAACTTTTGTGAATAAGATAAAAAATAGTAATCAAAGGCTAACTAGGAGGTCAATATGTTTTCAAATGTATTTTATTAATGTAAAACATATATCAGGTAAAGATAACGTGGTTGCAGATTTATCTCGGGCTGAATCTATGGATTCATGCCCGGAATAAATAATATTTTTTAGGGGGAGTTATCGTACAAAGCTGGTCTAGTGTAGAGTAATAACAGTAGTTTAGTAATGATTTTATTCATATTTTATTTGTTCATTAAAGAGATGAATAGCTAGCTCTTAAAATGAGCTCCTCTCATGTAGATGTAAGTATATTATGTAAATTACATAACACTTTCGCTGTTAATTTCTTTGTATTCTTTATTCAAGTTAGTATATGTAAATATACGTTTTTTTTAAGTTATAACTTTTTATTTCACGTATGCTTGTTATGAGTTACGTAAACTGTTTGAGAGTGTTATTTGATCATATACGATATGAACAAGGGCTTATGTAATGTTCATTTATATTTTCATGAGGTATTGCGTCATGTTTGAGAGAGAATGTTCAGTACCATGTGCTTTAGAAACTTTGCGAAAGGCCTAGTGATAGTATTTTATCTTTTTTTTATTTCGGGGACAAAGGGTAGGCGGAGCTAGCTGACTGAGAGAGCTATCTGGCATGGTGTGAGTAGCGTTTGGGAGAGCCATACTTCATAACTCTGGCGCCTTTTGCTCGGCCTACCATGCTTCCCAGTTCGTTGGGAAATTTCTGGAAGCAGTTAGTTGTTACATAAAATGCGGCACCAAGGTTACAGAGACAGATAGCGAATTGCGGCCTTAAGACAGACTCCTTCCCTCTCCCTCTTTCACATGCAACCCAGTGTAGTGTTTTAAGAGTTCAGTAATTATAGTGTGTCCTCTCCTAAGTGACTCTGTGCCCCAAAGCAAATCGTGTGTTGAAAAGATGCGTAAGACGAAACGGTGATTTCAATTCAATGTATTAGGGCGAGTGTTGGCATTGTGTAAAGATTTTGTAACTGGCCCTGTAGGAAGGTTAAGATTTTGTATTGTGATCTGGTTATCTATTTTTATTAAGTATCAAACTTGAACATTGTATTATTCACATTTAATTTCAAGCTTTTGTATAATTTTCATTGCCGTATTTCTTTTGTCTAAGTTTAAGATTCGTTCAGATTTAACATTTAAAGTCAAGTGTATATATAATTTTCAGATCGTAACATTTTTGTCTTAATCTTAATTTTTTCGAATGATTCATTCTATTTTCATGTAAATTCTTTTCAAAGTGTTGTAATTTATATAGAATATATTTATTTTTGTGAAGAGAGTGTTATTTCCAATCATCATTGCTTAAAATCAGATTCCGCTCGTTTCCTGTTATGAGCCATAGTAAGAGTAATTACCCAGTTTGGTTTTGGGTGTACTTAAGAGACCTTTGGATATTCAGTGCTTTATATATTGCTGTCTGGGAGTTATCTACCTGTCTCGGAATTAGTGTATTGATATTTTAAAGTGTAACAGTTTAATGTAAAAGTAAACAAGTGAGTTTAGAATTCAAGAGGTTGATTAACTTGCCAGTCGTAATATATATAATATTATATGTTTGGTTCCCAGTCTTAGGCCATTATAACATTATAACAAATATGCCACTGCTAGGTTGGCATTTCCTCATCCAAGGGGTTCACAACCATTCGCTGTGAATTTCCTTTTGTTTAATTCACGATGCATTATTAAGTCATGTCTTTCTCTTCCAACCTAGCTGTCCGCCTTCTCTAACTTTACTTCACTGCCTAATTTAGTAGTATTCTCAAAAGTGATTCATATTTGAATTGCATTTTTTGAGTACTTTAATGAAAATATTATCTTTTTATCATTATTATTAGGATATTTTTGTTCATCCCTTTCTTCCTTGATTATGATATCCATATTTAGATTGTTTTTTAAGCCTGGTTTTATTAAAAAAAAATATCGTTATTAATGAAATGAAGATGATAAAGCCAAATTAATAAGATATATTTTAAGGTGTTTTTGTATGATCATTTTGGAAATGAAATCGCAAAATTTCCATTAATTGATTTATCAAAGATTATTATTTTGTACTGCTGATAAATTGCGTTGGATTACTATAATAAAAAAAGATCTTGGCTCCTCTGGTTTCTCTAAGGCTGAGAGTCTCATCAGGAAGGGATGAATAATCCTCATGAATGATTTCCTACCTTCATTTTTAAGATCTGAATAAAACAGATGGATGAGCAGACCTAACGACATGACATTACATCGGGCGCAATTTTCATAAAGAATTTCTAATGTCCAGCGATGTTGAAATGGAAGATTCTGGGAACGCTTTGCGTTCTGCCACTAACTGATGACCAGACAAGAATTTCTTCCATGAATATTTATACATTGCTTTGCCCATTTCCTTTAAATACGCCCGAAAGTCTTGAACGCTAGTTTACGCGACGCGCGAATAATGACGGCTAAATATTTATGTAGATATGTACACACATCTACACGCACCCCTCTTTCACCAGGCTATGAATATTCCCTCTCCCCCTACCCGAAGAACGGTAATATCTGAGCGTGACCGGATATATATATATATATATATATATATATATATATATATAATCTAGACTCGTTATTCTTTATTATATAGAAGAAATTGCTTTTACCACTTCTTTTCTTGATTCTAATTTTTAATAGTGTAGGACTCTGTTTATTTATACTAAAAATGCCATTCTCTAAATCATTAGGTAATCTTTCGTAGAAGCTTGAATGCATTAAAGAAATTTCATCGCTCTAAGTGCTAAAGCACATCGTCCTAAGCCAGTGAAATTAAAGTTATGGATCCTTTGGGAGAGACCATGCTTTTTGAATGGCTTTAGATTAGGGCTCCTTTTGGGGGCAGCTGATAGGAAAATTTTGAATGGCTTTAGATTAGGGCTCCTTTTGGGGGCAGCTGATAGGAAGTTGTTGTTGTTTTTGTTGTTGTTGTGCCTGATACATTCATATAAAAACTTTAAAAAACTTAAACCCCGAGGGAAAAAAAAATAATGAATTCAAGATCGAAAAAATCTGAACCAAAATGGAAACGTAAACAACAATCCCATAAAGACGAACCAACAAACAGAAGAGTAAAAACAAAATTAAGAAAAAAAATAGGCAATTTCGCTTCATCTATCAAAAGACAAAGTGTATAGATGCGTAAAAAATAAAAATCCTAAAAGGCTTCTGTGTCACTTCTGGTAGTCGAAGCAGAGGAAGGACGCCCGTTGGGATGACTTGTGAAGGATAATTAGATTCGGGGGATCCCTTTGATGGGCGGGAGAGTTCCCTGCGTCATCAAGAGAAATCCTTCACGCCCATTGTAGCAAGTTCAGGGAAACAAAGCTTCGTAGGATTTTGTAGAAGGAAATATAGTCCGCATCAAGATCTATGGAGTAACAGGTCCAATATTCGTGAACGGTGATGACGTCATCAGAGCCAAAGTGCGTCTCCACAACCTTTCAAGTTCTATTATTGCATTGTCCTTTTCCGTGAAGTTGTTTATATCATATGCTGCATAATCCATGAGAAATTTTAATCATTTAATTTCTGTTGACCTAAATTTCCTCATTCCAAACTCTCTCTCTCTCTCTCTCTCTCTCTCTCTCTCTCTCTCTCTCTCTCTCTCTCTCTCTCTCTCTCTCTCTGTGTGTGTTAGCAAATATTTTTCTTTTTATCTTATGCCCAGAAGCATTGTGTGTTTCAATATTAATTAGTCTGTTAAAGTAACACATTTAAAAAAAAATGCTTATAGAGCAAAGAATAATGTCATCTGAGTTAGCATTAGAGCGTCTTGTGGTTCAGCACTGACACCGGCCCCGGTGACGTCACATTTTCCGCCAGCTCATGAGTGTTGGACCTTTTTTTCACTAGATCTTGGTTCGTATAGGCTGTAGAAGGATATATCTATCTAGCTATCTATCTGAGTCGATACTTATAAGCTTGCTCTTCTCAAATCTCTTTGGTCATATTATAATATTGATAACAATGACAATGAGATAATAACAATCTCCCTCATATGATAAAGAGCAAATGTTCGTACGACTTCTTGCTCTCTTCATCCCTCGGGTACGGGGGAGAGGCAGTAGTCATAACTGAGTGTGCCCCCGAGAAGTACATTTTCAAAATACTGGAGGTTTAAAAAATTATCAATGGCAATAAATTATAATCAAGAGCAAATTCAAATATTTATTTACATAAACAGAACTATCACTGAAATATGTATTAAGGAAAATGGCTCAGGATCGTAGATGGTCTTATTGCTTCTTGGTATTTAAGCGAGGTATCCGTCCTTATGAAGACCGATGATGCGACCTCACTAACAACCCCCAATACCAGAAAAGTCCTCAGGATCTATAAATATGTCATAAATACGCTCTATTAATAGAGAGCAAATATACGAAAATATATCAACAAAACTATTTAACTGGCAGTTAATATAATAAATGCATGAAGCAAATATGAACTCGAACGAGCAGAATAAAACAAGACACTTCACAAATATAAGTAGTTAAACCGGCAATAAATTCTAAATTTTAAATGAAAACAATATGGTTGGTCCTTTAGATGATTTTTTATGGTTCAGGTTAAGGAGACAATTCATTCAAAGTGAATGAGTAACTCGAGTGAAATTTACAAGGCACAAGCATCAATGTGGTTTGCAACTTACCTCCACTCTAAGCAAGCCTCTCTAGGTCAATTGCAGCTGTCGTTGTTAATTAAAAAATCTATGCAACTCCATGGTATAGTAGCCTCAAGAAGTAATTCAAGTGCTCGCACTTCCAAGCAAGATCATCCTCGACCAACGGTCACACTAGTCACTTAATGCTCCATATTAAAATTTACGCTGGATTGGTGAAAAATATTAGTGAAGAGTTGACACGCCCTTCTCAGCTGCTGAGTGAAAATGCACTGCCGTCTTCAAACGCTGGGACTAGAAGTAAACTTTTGAGGTGAAGTAAAGGTTTTCGTTCAGTCTCAAAACTCTAGTTATTAAATTATCATTTTAAAAGAGGAATTTTATGGTTGCAAACTATTGATGCTTTCACAAACTTAAAACATAACATACTGAAACTGAACGTGTCTCCAAAGCAAGAACACAAACTAACCATTATAAAAAATTTAAACTTTTCCCAAAAACAAAAAAGAAACTTAGAATTTTGAAACAAGCAAAGTAGAAAATCAAGGACCATAAAGCGTGGATACTACACTCAAAAGTTAAAAATTAAAAAGAACAAAGTGAAAAAAAAAAGTTTCACTTTTTTCAACACTACCAGCAAAGACATTCAATTTCAACGGTTTTAGTGTCAGAAGAAATTGAATTTTTATTTATCAGTAGTAGAAAAAACCTCATGTCCCATACAATTAAATATGTCCCATACAATTAAATATATACAAGAATTATTTACAAGGTACAAGTAATGAATATTAAGCATCTCCATGAAGATAAAGATTTTTCGTTTTTCGTACGCCTTTCAAAGCAGCCAATCTTTTAGGCCTCTTTAATGCAAGATCCTCATTGGAATGCTCATCCTCTTGCCTATGCACTACTTTAGAGTGAGAATATTCATTAATACTCAGCAGAGGAATTAATGATGAAGAGTGTCTATTTACTCTTTCTTTGTTTCCCTTCATTACTGTTGCACCAGTGGTTTCACCAATTGAGTTCATTTGAACGCTTTTAACGATTCCCATAGGATAATTTGCAGGTTTCAAATGAACATCTTTTAGTAAAACTATATCACCAACTTGCAAATTCTTGTGCGATACTGGCTTGTATCTAGAACCCACATTAGTGGCTTGATGCACAAGTTTTGCAAGGAATTCAGAGTTATAAATGTCTTTTAAACATGAACGAGACTTGCGCAATTTACTATAACTGTCCTTAATATGCTCTATTGGATCCTTGGAAGGAGTCCATGAAGGGTCGGAATCTGGAAGAGGTTGCAAATTAGGAATGATGCTCAAAGAGACCAATTCATAGCCCTTTAGCAAAATTTCAGGAGTTATTGCAGCAGGAATGACTTCATTTGGATTATTATCTCTTAAAGACCCATGAAAAGCAATTCGCCTGCGATTAACTAAATGTACAGTCTAAGAAACTCAAAATCAAGAGAATTCAATACAGTGTTTCGAACTGAACCATATATAAGTCTTTTAACTAATTTAACACAACTTTCCACAAGTGATCCAAGTTGGTTACAGCCTTTGTAGTATTGCTCAAATTCTACAGCCCTCATTCCATGTTCCTGTAGATATTGCACAGTATCTAGGTCCCTTAAAAAATCAGAAATTAAATTAGTACCTGCAACAATTTGAGATCCCATATCTGAAAAGCACAATTGTGGAGTACCATACTCCCATATATGTAACTGAAGTGCTCTCAAGAATGTGGGTACAGTCATGTCAAAGCATAATTTTAAATTTATAGCTTGAGACCACAAACACGTTATACAAAGCAACCAAATTTCTGTTTTAACCCTTTGGTACTTAATATAATACGGGCCAAGATAGTCCAGGAAAATAGACCTAAAGGGAATATTGGGAGGTTCCAACCTAAAATCTCTGTACGGACTTTGATTCAATTTGACTGCATGTCTGTGAAATCGTCTGCAGTTGATGCATTCTTTCAAAATCTTCTTTACGGTTGAAAAGAAATGTGAAGTTTTCCGAAATTCGGTCAACAATGAGTAGATGCCAGCATGGTTTGTCATTTTCTGCATTTCCAAGATTAATTTCTTGGTCAGGGCGCTATCCTTTGACAAAAGGATAGGCGAGAACATAAATTTATCTCTGTCCTTCCAGCGTGCAGTCTTACTTCTAAGAAGCAATATACCATTGTGATCTGGATAAATATTAAGTTGGCTGCTTATATTAGGGATCTCTCTAACTGCATTACAAGACCATGCAAAATATTTAAAAACATCCGGAAAGTGAATCTGCTGGTCTCTGTGGATTACAAAGTTATAAGCTTCTGACAAAGTTTCTTCATCAGTAAGACAATTAAAATGTGAATATTTACTTGGGTCTCATCTTTACTGCAATTTTCAGGTTATTATTAAACCTTATCACATACCTATGGACTGAAACTATACTCTTGAAGCCTGAAAAGGAATCCATAGAAACCAAATGGTTTATATCCTCTCCAACCACAGACTCTGTAGCAACATGAACGTTACTACTTTCAAGAGAAGAGCTTATACCTTCCTCTCTGAGCAATGTATTAGGAATGGTAACTTCCATCATATCACTTGCGAAAACATCAATATCTGCATCAGCAACAGTACCACTGAAAAAATTAGAGTTCATTAATTGCTTATATGAGAGAGGTCGGGTGATTGCATCAGCTGGGTTTTTAGAGCCTGCACAGAATTTAAACTTGATAGGAAATTCTTCACACATTCTGCAGATACTATCTAATCTATTTTTCACAAAGATGCTCAAATTACGCAATTTATCAAACTTTGTAACATGTGCTGATAACCAATGTAAGCAAACTAGACTATCTGTGTATAGATCCATCCCTACTATGTTAATAGGCTCAACACAATTAGAACCACTCAATTCTCTTCTAATATCATGTAATACTTCAGTCCCTAAAGAAACTGCCTGAAATTCAAGAGAAGGTATGGATTTAGATTCTAATTGTTTGTTAACAAATCTGTTCTTAGCCATGACAAAGTTTGTTTTTTTTAGTTCTCAAATTATATAAGAACACAACACAGCCGTAAATGCTTCTAGAACTGTCTGTATATGCAATCAAATTATACATATCTCTCCTACCAACAAATCTATTAACTGAAATCGTTAGAGAAGAATTTAGCTGCTTAGCAATATTATTCCATTCTCTTAGCGGATCCTTAGATAGCCTATTGTCCCAACCAATTTCTTTATTGCACTGCAAAGAATGCATGAATATTCTAGCTCTATTTAGTAAAGGTCCACAAAAATTAAAGATATCAAAATTTGATGCAATTGAACTCAAAATCTGCCTTTTAGATGAAGCATTCTTATCCAAAACTAATTTCTGGGTGGACAAAGAATCAGTCTCTGTATTCCAAAGCAATCCAAAAAGCTTGGTCACAGGGGTCGACTTCTCACCAGTTTCTCCATCAATGGAACTCTGCAAAGATTTACAATTTGTCATAAACTGTTGTACTTCAAATCCATAAGGCTCAAAAATCTGCTTTGAATTATCGAAGGCCCATTTCAATTTGACAGGGTCATTGCATGAAATCGCGCAATTATCCATATAACATAAATCATAAATATTTCTCTTCAAATTCCTAATTTGTAGCGAATCATTCTTTATATCAATCATGAGAATATAATATAAAGCTAAAAGCAGTAAAGCAGGACTAGGTCTAAGACCAAAAGGAAGCCGAACATGTTTGTACACTATCAATGAAAAATCATTCTTGGCAACATTTCGGTACCAATAAAACAAAAGCTTTTGTTGATCAGATTCAGGCAACACAATTTGCAAGAAGGCTTTTTTCAAGTCAAAGCACAGGACATTGCTATCAAATCTCAATTGCAGTATAGAAGTAGATACTTTCTTATTAAGGCAAGGGCCCGCTAACATTGCCAGATTGTGGCTGACTGTTAAAGGCTTTGAGGGATCATTTTCACAAATATTAGACAGAAAAACCTTTCTACATTTGCTACTCTCCTTTTCGAACCTGAATACAGGCATGTGTGGCAAAAAGGAAAAACTAGGGTGCTCCTCCAGGAATTGAGATAAATTATCTACTCTCTCTATTATACCTAAACGCTCTTGTTCTCTGAAAACATCGTCTATCATTCCAAGAAACTTACCATCTTTGTGATATCTCTTAAAATTAGACTTTAGAACCAACTTTGAAAGAGTTTGATTTTTACCAAGAAGATGAGACACTTTCTTGTTCCATAAGATAGGAAGCACCAGTCTCCCAGCATCACTGCGTGTAACAGAATTCAAAACATAATTTATCAAATGCACATCATTTTCGACACAAGATTCATTATACAAAGTTTTACCATAATTCAATATCTGAGAGCACTGTTCAGAGAGAACAGCATCTGTAGCCTTTTTTAGTTCAGATTGAACAAGATTACCTTTATCATCTAGTACAGCATAATTTACTTCAGCAGAAATACATTCAGTATTAGGGGATTGACCTTTCTCCGGCTCAATAATAGTCACTGAATCAGCCTCAGAATGACTAAGTAATACGCTTGGATTCCTTGTAGAATTACTGCTGTGAGGAATACTTTGCAAATTTCTCAGGTATTCATTAACATTTCCAGAAAGCATAATACCAAGGGAAGTTTCCAAATATGCAGAGGGAACGCCAGAGCCAAACAATTTCGTTATTTCTGGTAAACAATGAATAGAATGAGTTCCAAGTATGAACTTAATATCAGATCATATCCTCCCCTTTTGCCAAAAATTTATCTGCAAATTTATATCCCTTTTCCATAAATCTTTCAACAATTCGACTCAAACCTGGAAGAATTAGCTTTGTATTGATTTCTGGAAGGCAGATTGCTTCCACACAAAAACTGTTCACATTATTATTTAATTTAACACGAACAACATTAGTCAACAAATTTCTTTGAGAGTTAATACCTCTTACAGTGACACTGAAATTTGATTCCAATACTTCCAAATTATTTCGCTTTGCAAATTCAGCATCAATAAAATTAAGCTGAGAACCACTGTCTTTAAGACAACGCATTTGCTCATTATTAGACAAAACAACCGAGAAAGTGGGTATAATGGAAGCCCCAGTATGTGAAAGGACCTTATTGCAATCTATGCTTATCATACCATTTGTTGCTCCAAGGGAAGAGCCCTTTTCTTTATTGACGTTATCAGTAGCCACTTTAACATTATTATCACACAAAAAACTGAAATGCCAATCGTTACATTTGTTACATTTTCTCAAGAACCTGAATCTACATGCACTTGTTTTATGAGGATTAGCACATTTAGTGCAAGCATTCAACTTAAGCAGCCTTTCGACCTTTGCCTTTGGAGGCATAAACCTTACACTTGTTAACTGGATGATTAGCATTTTCGGAACCATTTTCGTCCCTACACAAAATACAACCCTTTAATTTCAGTGCACTGGAAGAGTCAACCTGTACGTTACTAGCGAAACTTAATGTTGATCTAGCATCTGACTGAACTTTACGATTAACTTTCTTCTCCTGATATCTTTTCTGAAGCCCAAGGTAACGCTCTGTGGCCTCAAAAATATTATCCTCAATATCCTTAAGCAAAGGTTTGTTTTTATTTGTAATCTGAGTTAATTGCAATTTAAGACCATCATTCATAGCATCCCAAAAGAAAAATTGCAAGACATCATCAACGGTTATGGAAAGTGCAGCAAACGAGTTTTTAATGCTTCTCATCTTCCCAATAAAGGCATATGGGTCAGAGTCATACGTTAATTTTAATCCTGAAAGGGCAAGCATAGTTTCAAATTTCTGACCTAATTCAGAACCAAAAGCTTTTTGTAACAAGGCTTTGGCTTCCTCATAATTCTGTTCAGTAGAAGATAAAGATTTCACAAGAGCTAATGGCTGTTTACCTAGCTGATTTTGGAGATAAATAAATTTAAGATAAGAGTCTACTTTCATTGTCTCCATAGCCTTCTCAAAATCCTTAAAAAAATTTTCTATGCTTTCCCCCTCAGAATGATTATATACAGGAAGAGGCAAACATGGGTATTTAATATTAGGAGAAGGGTTACTAGGCAAGGGAATTTCTGCTGTGACTTTCTCGAGCATAGCTAATGATGATAAAATATTATCCGTATAAATAGCACAACAATCTAGTTCATCTTCGATATCAGATTCATCCTTTTTTTCACTGAAAAGCATATCCACTATCTGAGAGTCCAAACTATCTAACTTTGTTTTTAAATTTTGAAGGGATAGTACAAAACTAATCCTTTCTGGCTCAGTGAGAGTACCATATTTAAGCCTTACACTGTCACACTTTTTGGTCACCTGTGTTCGACAATGACCACGTGAAATCTTAAGAGCCTAAAACTTCTCCATATTGCATGTAAATTCAGCTAAAACTTAAAAAGTAGAAATGTGCAATATATGATGGAATAAACCCATTAGCAAATTCAGAAATTAAGCAAAGCGTTATCGAAGGAAATATAACCTAAGCAAATTCGCAAATATTCACAAAAAATATGACCAACACAGAAAATAATAAACAAGTAAAATATTCACGAAGCAAAAAATGTGTGACCGCGATCGAAAGATTGAACCCGACGAGGAAGAACACCATGAAGCAAAAGACCTTTAACCTGCCCCACGTTGGGCGCCATTTTCAAAATACTAGAGGTTTAAAAAATTATCAATGGCAATAAATTATAATCAAGAGCGAATTCAAATATTTATTTACATAAACAGAACTATCACTGAAATATGTATTAAAGAAAATGGCTCAGGATCGTAGATGGTCTTATTGCTTCTTGGTATTTAAGCGAGGTATCCGTCCTTATAAAAGACCGATGATGCGACCTCACTAATAACCCCCAATACCAGAAAAGTCCTCAGGATCTATAAATATGTCATAAATACGCTCTATTAATAGAGAGCAAATATACGAAAACATATCAACAAAACTATTTAACTGGCAGTTAATATAATAAATGCATGAAGCAAATATGAACTCGAACGAGCAGAATAAAACAAGACACTTCACAAATATAAGTAGTTAAACCGGCAATAAATTCTAAATTTTAAATGAAAACAATATGGTTGGTCCTTTAGATGATTTTTTATGGTTCAGGTTAAGGAGACAATTCATTCAAAGTGAATGAGTAACTCGAGTGAAATTTACAAGGCACAAGCATCAATGTGGTTTGCAACTTACCTCCACTCTAAGCAAGCCTCTCTAGGTCAATTGCAGCTGTCGTTGTTAATTAAAAAATCTATGCAACTCCATGGTATAGTAGCCTCAAGAAGTAATTCAAGTGCTCGCACTTCCAAGCAAGATCATCCTCGACCAACGGTCACACTAGTCACTTAATGCTCCATATTAAAATTTACGCTGGATTGGTGAAAAATATTAGTGAAGAGTTGACACGCCCTTCTCAGCTGCTGAGTGAAAATGCACTGCCGTCTTCAAACGCTGGGACTAGAAGTAAACTTTTGAGGTGAAGTAAAGGTTTTCGTTCAGTCTCAAAACTCTAGTTATTAAATTATCATTTTAAAAGAGGAATTTTATGGTTGCAAACTATTGATGCTTTCACAAACTTAAAACATAACATACTGAAACTGAACGTGTCTCCAAAGCAAGAACACAAACTAACCATTATAAAAAATTTAAACTTTTCCCAAAAACAAAAAAGAAACTTAGAATTTTGAAACAAGCAAAGTAGAAAATCAAGGACCATAAAGGGTGGATACTACACTCAAAAGTTAAAAGTTAAAAAGAACAAAGTGAAAAAAAGTTTCACTTTTTTTTTTTTCAACAGTACACTCAGAAACCACAATCTCCCACAAATTGCCCAAACTGCCGTGTTGTTCATAGGAAATGTGGAAGGTTTGAGAAGGGTTGAATCTGTGGGTGCGCATGTTCGCGTGTGTGCATATCTATAAAATAATGAGACATCATTTTTTGACGGGTGGCGTACACTAGTAAGAATAGTAATGATGTAGATGAAAATCTGTATAGGATATAAATATTACTGGTTTGAATTGAACTAACAGAAGCTAGACATTTCTTTATGAAATCCTCCTTTGACCAAAATGAGTCGCGATATCCCTCTCGTTCTCTTATTTTATTCGATTCCGTCTTGTGGCAAAGGTTCCCTTATAGGATTTGGCGAAAATCTTACTCGATGGGGCCTCGTCTCTGCCAGTAAGTGATACGGCATTCTTGGGAGGGATACGAAAGTAGCTTTTTGAGGAGTAAGGAGCCTTGGCCATGGTTTGCCGTTATTGAACGTTTTTTTTTTAATATTCTTTTCAACTCCAATTATATGGATTAATGATTTTTTTCTGAAAACAAACACTTAAACGTAAACAAACAGTTCGTTGAGTTCTAATAGAAGAACAAGGATTCGGATGGTATAGACGACCTGCTGTTGAGGTTTTATGTTTAAATGTATGACATGACTAATGCTTAATGTATGCATACATGCATAATGCATACGTGTATTTTCACGTATAAATACATGCTTGCGTTACTGTGTGATGAGACCTGAGGTGGAATTTCCAATGAAGCTTCGTTGGCTTCTCCACAGAGTTAAAAATCACCAAGAATGAAATTGGATAAAAGCGCGAAAGAAAGTAATCAGGAGAAAGTAATTAATTAAGAATAAAAATGAAAACGAAAGAGGAACCTCTGATAACTGGACGAAGTGGAAAAGGTTGAGAGAGAGAGAGAGAGAGAGAGAGAGAGAGAGAGAGAGAGAGAGAGAGAGAGAGAGATTTTGCGTCCATAAATATTTCCCTTTGTAACACAATTTTTCTGCTTCGGGAATGATGATTAGGAGTAGAACATTTTATCAGTTTGGAAAATTAGAGCCATTTTCTTCTCCCTAATTAATTGTTTAATGAAATAACGGAAACACACACAAATATATAAATATATATATATATATATATATATATATATATATATATATATATATATATATATATATATTCAAATAAGCCATATATATTTTTGATATATTAATGTCTGGATTCTCTTAACGACCTCGGGATCAGAGCCCCAGGCGAAATCACACAAAGACAAGAGCTTGGCTCCGGCCGGGAATCGAACCCTGGTCGGCAAGCTTATATAGACAGTGACTAACCCACTTGGCCGCTCCGGCCGGGAATCGAACCCTGGTCGCCTGGGGCTCTGATCCCGAGGTCGTTAAGAGAATCCAGATATTGATATATCAAAAATATATATGGCTTATTTGAATATGAAAAACACGTAAAAAAAATGTGCAAAATTTATCATATATATATATATATATATATATATATATATATACGTATATATATATATATATATATATATATATATATATATGTATATATACATGTATGAGTGTGTGTATGTATTTATGTGTGGTTTATGTCTGTAAATATGCACGTTCACTTTCATCATATATATATATATATATATATATATATATATATATATATATATATATATATGTATATATATATATATATATATATATATATATATATATATGTATATATATATATAAATATATGTATATATATATATATTCACTAGTGTGTGCTACCCGTCAAAAACGACGGCTAAATATTCAGAAGAATATGCACACACGTACACGCACAGATTCAGCTGTTCCCACCCCTTCCCCCTTTTGTAAGGGCAATTTGTAGGAGATTGTGCTTCCCGAGTGGTTGGCGCTCAGGCTGGCAGGAAATATATATATATATATATATATATATATATATATATATATATATATATATATATATATATATATATATTATATATATATATATTTATATATATACACATATATATAAATCTGTATATATATATATATATATATATATAAATAAATATATATGGATATATAAATATATTTATATATATATATATATATATATATATATATATATATATATACACGTATATATGTATATTAATATATGCATATATATATATGTATGTATATATATATATATATATATATATATATATATATATATATATATATATATGTATATATATATATATATATATATATATATGTAGACACTTACTCTTTATTATATATTGTAGATATTTATGTGTGTGTGTATTTAGAAATCAGCATTGAAGCTTAGAATTTGGAAGCATTCAGTACTTAGAAATCTACCCTACATTCAGGGTTCTTAAATATTAATCTGTAATGAAACTCCTGACTGAATTCTTCTTTAATGAAATTCTCTCTCGAAATTTTCAAATGCATTTACCTTCATATAAGTATTTTATAATTTGTCCTTTTATCAAATTAATAAGAGTTTTATTGTTATCATAGATGTAAAACAACGTATGTGTAACCGTTTTATTGAACGTTTTATACAGTTTATTTGCTATTTCCTTGTTTTCTCTCTTCTCTTGAATACTGTCCCCTGTACAGCAACTGTTTCATACACGCTCGTACACTGTAACGACTTTGCTTTTTAGCTTATCACTCGCTCTTCCTTGCACTTTTAATAATCCAACCTGTGTAAACCTGACACCTCATGTTTGATTTTGTTTGAATTTTTGTCATGTTCTTGGTCGCAAGTCCTAGTATTTAAGCTTGATGTCTGTTTAATAAAATTTAGTTGTATTCAGCTCACCTCTCAGTTATTACCTAACTGGTGACCACCAGAATGTCCAGCTTTCTCCCTCACAGCTGGGTCTTACTTCTTGATGATGCCGCTCTCCGACACTGTCTACTATCTTCGCCACACCCCTGAAACAATCGCCCTTTTCCACTACAGAGGGATTCGCCTGGTTTCAGCACGCTGTGGTCCAGTTTCGCATTAAGGGTGTGACTCGCTCAAGCACCAAAGTAAACTATGTTCTCCCAGTGATTTCCGAGGACACTTTCCCGAAAATATCAGGTTGGCTTTGCGACAAAGGAGACACCCCAAAAGTGTACGACACCTTCAAAACATACCTCCTGGAACAGTACTCACCATTGCAACCCGCCTATATAGCCAAACTTTTTCAGCTCTTTCAACAACTCCTGGGGGATCAAAAGGCTTAACTCGCCCTCAGAGAAATGACCAGTATTGCTCGCCTGCAACATGCCACAGGGATCTTTCCTCGTGAAGTGAAGAAACTGTTCTTCTAGGTAGAGAGGAATATGTGGAAAAAATCAAAATTTGTGAAACTTGGTGAACCTAATTTTGATAATATCTTTAAAATAAATTGATAATCGTTAATCCTGATTATCTTCAAGACCATTTCTTTTTTCATTTAGTGACCTGTTCTTTATCGCGATTTTTCTTATTTCCAACTGAGCTTTATTACTTGTTGTTCAAATACATTCTACTACATTTATATCTGCGTTTATCTATAGCATGGATATATGCTGTAAGAGTAAAACATTTTCCTTTGTAAAGAGTTCAGCAATATAAAAAATTCCTTTCTTACTATTTCCTATGAATTCTTATAGCTAGAACGTCAGAAACCTAAATAAAGAATGAATAAAATAAAGATATGGAAAGATAAATAATAATAATAAAAGATCGTCCTTAACCTCCTGCCGAAGCTTACATATTCCAATCATTCTCTTCAACCAGCGCTCATTAACTTTTTATACATCCGACCTTCAGATCAAAGAGTATCTCCTTGGATAATCTTCAACATCCTCTTTCTTTCAGTATTTGGTATTCCAAGCCAACTTCTGTAAGTCATGCAACTCAAAAGAACCTAAAAAAAAAAAAGGTAAGGAATTACTCCTTACCTTTTTTTAGTGGATTTCGAATTTCCTAGAACCGGATTTCCCCATAATTTCTTGTGGCCGACTCTCTTTTGGGTAAGGAGAATGGAAGGGAAGAAAAAACAGATATTTTCTCCTGATACTGAAGTCGTGGACTCCAGAATCGTGTTTTTTCTACTAATTTATATTATGTAAATTACATAAGACCTTCATCGTTAATTTCATCGTATTCTTTATTCAAGTTAGTATATGTAAATTTACGTTATTTTTAAGAATTAACTTTTTATTTCATGTATTTTTGTAACGAAGTCTTTTGTAAACTGTTTGAGAGTGTTATGTGACCATATGAAATATGAACAAGGGCTTATGTAATGTTCTTTTATATTTCTATGAGGTATTGAGTCATGTTTGAGAGAAAATACGCAATTGTTTTGGCTATCATTTGCTTTGGAATTTTCCTGAAAAAACTAGTGATAGAACTCATCTTTTTCTTATTTCGAGGACAAAAGGTGGGCGGAGCTGGCTGGGAGAATCGTCTCGCGGGTGCGTTGGCATGCATCTGGGAGTTGCCTGAAAACTACGGATTCGCCTCTTGACATTATTGTATAGTCGTTAACTCTGGCTTTAGCATTAGCCCCCCCCCCACCCCCCCCCACCCCCGCGTGCTTACAGAGCAAATGGAAAATTGTGGAAGGAGCTAAATTTCATATATAAGGCGACCCCAGGGTTGCATAGGTAGAGAATCCCAGCTATAAGTCATCGCCACCTCCCCTCTCTCTCAGCTCAGAGTATTATTTTAAAAGTATTCAGTACCTATAGTGTGTCCTCTTCAAAGTGATTTTGTGCCGCATATATTGTATGTGGTGAGTTAAAACGTTGCTGAGAATTTGGCTGGTGATTTTAAATTCATGGTGATGTGATGAGTGTTGGCATTATATAAGGTTTTTGTTAATGGCCCTGTAATAATGAGGAAAGATTTTGTATCGTGATCTAGTAACCTATTTTCATTAAGTGTATTATTCCAATCACCATTGTTTGAAATAGTATACGCTCGTATCCTGTTAAAGAATCGTAGTAAGTAATAGTTTTAAATAATTCTGAAGAATAATTACCCAGTTTTGTTTTGAGTGCATTTAAGAGACCTTTGGATATTCAGTGTTTTATATATTGCTGACTGGGAGTTGTTTAACTGTCTCAAAGTTGAGGTGTTAATATTTCCAAGTGTAACAGATTTAATGTAAAAGTAAACAGGTGAGTTTGAAATTCGAGAAGTTGTATAGCTTGCAAGCCGTAATATATATAATTTTATATGTTTGGTTTTCAGACACGAGCCATCTTATAATACTGCATATATATCCATATGTGTATATATCGATATATATATATATATATATATATATATATATATATATATATATATATATACATGTCTATATATATCTATCTATACCTATTTATCTATATATATATATATATATATATATATATGTATATATATATATATATATATATATATATATATGTATGTATGTATATATATATATATATGTATATATATATATACAGTATGTATATATATATGTATATATATATATATATATATATATATATATATATATATATATATATATATATGTCGTTCATGAATGGTAGAGGCAAGTTACAGGGAAATGCCCTAGAGACTTTATATATATATATATATATATATATATATATATATATATATATATATATATATATATATATGTGTGTGTGTGTGTGTATGTATGTATCAAGAACCTTTCTATCAGTTTTTTGCTGCATACACCTTTGACCATGGTCTAGGGCAGGCGCAAGTCAGCTAATTTTGACGAGTAGTTTCGGAGATATCATGAAACACAAAATGGCTGCCACATGGTCGAAGATTGAAATAGGAAATTACTTGGCTGATTTGAACCAAATTTGGTGGAAATGTAGAGGGTAATAAGACAATATAAACTGTGCAATATGAATGACCTTGACCTTGACCTTCAGGTCATGGGACCATTCTTGTTAAAAGATAAATTTTGTTTATTTGTAAATCTACGGTGCTATTCAGCCTGATTTCATCGGAGCCTTGAACGTAGGTGTTACGTGGCCTTCCAAGGTAACTTAGATGGTAAAAGGCTGGTTACTTTGTTAAGAAGTGTAGTTTAGGTCCCCTTGTAGGCTCTAATCAATAATATGTTATTTACAATCTTTCCATTGTTTAAATATCCCTAGGAGGAAATTAGTGGGAAATTCTGAGTGGAGTTCTTGATAAGAATTCCTTTAGAAATTTTAATGTCTATAGTTATTATTATTATTATTATTATTATTATTATTATTATTATTATTATTATTATTATTATTATTATTTATCTGTTTCTTAAAAATGTCAATCGACTTGCCACACAAACTTGAAATATAGAGAATGAAAAGGATAAATAGACAAATGAATAAATAGTAAGATGAAAAATGAATAAATGAGAATTTTGGAGTAAAAGAACTTGAATCCTATTTGTACAACCTCTCTCGTGAGCTTTCGTTTTTCATCATCCTCTAAGATATTTTCATCATGATCTTCAGCGGAATCAGTTTTTGTTGATATGAAGATCAAACGCTTCAAGTTCATTGAATTGTCCTTAGACTTGTGTCAGACTCCAGTTCAACACCCCTGCAAAGACGTCATCTGTTTCATTTATATCATACATAAACGGGGTCATTATCTATTGGCCTTCATGAACTTTGAATGACAAACGATACTTTTGCCTCGAGATGGACCAATTGAAATAGGGAAGTTGTTCTTTCAACTTCGTTCTCCATCATCTAAGTCTTTCCAAGAAATGTCCTTAACATGATTCTAAAGGGATGTCTTTCCAATAGCAGTTCGTCATTATTCGACAGAGTACGTTGGTGGGGGATAGATGAGAAAATCAGCTTTGTCTATCGATTCTGAACCATGTACTCCTGTATAGAAACTAGTTTTCACGTTAGATAACCGTTTATTAGCATATCATTAAAGGTGTAATATATATATATATATATATATATATATATATATATATATATATATATATATATATATATATATATATATATGTGTGTGTATATATATATATCCTCAATGTTTTAGCACATTAAACAATTTTGTGGTTTTTCAGAAGGAATTAGACATCATTAGCTTTTGGCTATCGATTCTGAACCATGTACTCCTGTAAGGAAACCAATTTCCACGTCATATAGCTTTTGAAAGCAAATCATTTCTTATACACATGAAAGGTGTAACAATGTATAGAGTATATATATTTCCTCGACATTCATAGCCCACTAAGTAAGTTCATGGTCTTTCAGACATTGTCGAATTTTATCTGTTTTTCAAAAGCTTTTCCTGATTATCATTTGGTTCTTTTTAACAGAGGAAATACCTTCCCGTCCTATTCATGTTCATCATTAACATAATAACGGAAGATAAAGAAATGATTAATGAATCATTATACATCTCAGTAATCCTCGATAACGAGGGATTTAATTGCATCAATGATAATTGAAATTGGTTGACTTTTATGATTTTGAGAAGCAGGATCCATATATATCTCAAATTTCATTCTACCATTCATTTTCCTATTAACTGAAGGCAACCTTTCTTACGTTGTCCCTTTCGGAATGAGTCCTTCGATAAGGACTCCCTTCCCATCAGTCAGTTTTAATCCTTCAGATGTGACAAGAGTTGTTGAATCGCTTGTAAACATAAAAAAAACTTTTTCGCAACTCAATAGATTGGCGTTGAAGTTTTTTATTTAACTTTTTTACTCTCTTTACGTTGCTATAATTCTTAGTCTATGTAATTGATCTAACTCTGGAAATAATTGCCCTCCACTTTCAATAACATATGATGTAACTTGAAATTAAATAGAAGGCTCCAAGGAGATTATAGGATTTTTATCTAAGAAGAGACCATTCAGGTCCCAGGGAATCAATACACATTATCAATTGAGGCCGACCTGAGTTAGAATTTAAAAGTATATTCATTTTGGTTTCCTTTTTAGACCGGAGCGATTGCAGCACAATAGGATGAATACTGAAACTGAAAATAACAGAGAGAGAGAGAGAGAGAGAGAGAGAGAGAGAGAGAGAGAGAGAGAGAGAGAGAGAGAGAGAGAGAGAGAGAGAAAAGCGTCCGTTGACCTTTACATGCAAATACCTCCCTCTTTCTCTATAGAAATTGATTCGGGGAATGAGAGAGGAAGTCATATCACGAGATTCGATGCGAGGTTTTTGATTGCTAGGGAAATGTTGACGAAGGTAAACATCCCTTGATAATGAGTCAATGAGAGAGAGAGAGAGAGAGAGAGAGAGAGAGAGAGAGAGAGAGAGAGAGCACGCAAACAAAAGACAATAAGAGATGGAATTGAATGAAGCAGTTTCAGGAGGTTAGTATTTTCTATCCGTATCTTTTAAGCTGGTTTTTAAAGATAGAATTTTTATCATCAGTAATATTTATCTTTTCCTAATCTTCAAGGGTAGAGAAAAGTAATCTCTTATCCCTAATGTAATCACTCGAATCTATGGTAAGTATTATACATATAGGAAAATAACTTTGATTAGATCTTTTGACATAAGAATAAATACTTACATCCAATTCTACCTCATGTAAATGATGTATTTTAACTTAGTTAATCTAAAGACTCACATTGATAGCATTTCATGCTTTGCGTGTCTGAACCTCCATAGTACTTAAGCTTTCCCAAGCAGAATTAAAGTGACCCAAAGCATGGTTGTTTCTAGTGTTCCAGAGGGAACCTTTTGGTGTTTTTATTATTCTAATTCTTCAATGCTGCCGTTGCTCTTCTTTTTGGTCTTGAAAGCAAGAAATAGTCGTTCATGTGATGCCATTACTGTTATCTTTTTTAGTGGAGTACAAGTCAGTTGCTGAGGTTTAACGGTCGCTCATAAATGGCAGAGCCAAGGAACAGTGACAGTCCCCTAGAGATTCGCTATATAAACATATGATTAACACCCAAACCCCTCTCCACCCAAACAAAGACCAGGGAGAATGAGGCAATGACCACTAATGACTCAACAAGTAGCCCTATAAATTTCCCCAAACCCCTATCATTAGCTCACAGTAATGGTGAGGTTGCAGGCACTACAAGAAACTATTGAGCTGAGCAGGTCTTCAACCCCAGTCCAACAGATATTGAAATGATCCTCAGTATTTGCATTCTATACCAAACAGTCATTACCTTATTGCCTTACTTTATGTTTGGGTTCCCACAGGTCCTTCAGTGTGAGGCACCTCGTATATCCACCAGAGAGTTGCTAATGCATCTTCCGGTGTATTTTGCATCTTCCAGTCTTGGATGATCTGGGATGCATCTTAGGTATTTATCGAGCTTATTCTTAAACACATTTACGCTCACTCCTGATATGTTTCCTAGATGAGCTGGCAACGCATTAAATAGTCGATGCATTATCGATGCTGGTGCGTAGTGGATTAATGTCCTGTGCGCCTTCCTTAGTTTTCCTGGTATAGTTTTTGGCACTATTAATCTACCTCGGCTTGCTCTTTCTGATATTTTTAGCTCCATGATGTTTGCAGTAATTCCTTCTATTTGCTTCTATGCTTGTATTATCATGTAGCGTTCTCTTCTCCTGTCTAGACTGTATAGTTTTAAAAATTGCAGTCTTTCCCACTAGTCAAGGTCCTTAACTTCTTTTATTCTAGCAGTATAGGACCTTTGTACACTATTTGTGCAATATCCTTTTGGTAGTGTGGGTACCATATCACATTGCAGTACTCGAGTGTGCTACGTACATAAGTTTTGTAAAGCATAATCATGTGTTCAGCTTTTCTTGTTTTAAAGTGTCTGAATAGCATTCCCATTTTTGCTTTACATTTAGCCAACAGTGTTTCTATTTGGTCGTTGCATAACATATTCCTATTTAACATTACACCAAGGTCTTTAATTGCTTCCTTGTTTGTGATTGTCTCGTTATTAGGTCCCTTGTATTCATATACCATTCCTTCTGTTTCCATAATTTATTGATTCGAATTTATGGGAGTTAAATACCATCCTATTTATCTCCGCCCATCCATATATTTTGTTTAGATCTCTTTGTAGTGAGTTCCTATCTTCATCACAAATAATTTCTCTACTTATTCTTGTGTCATCGGCGAAACTTCTCACTACAGAGTTTTTAACATCACAGTCTATGTCTGAGATCATAATAACAAACAGCAGTGCAGCTAATACCGTACCCTGTGGTACGCCACATATTACATGATATTCATCTGATTTCTCGTCATTTGCAACCACTATCTGTTTTCTGTTTTGCAGGAATTATTTTACCCATTTTCCTATCTTTCCCACAATATTATGCTTTCTCATTTTTTTCTCTAATATATTATGGTCTACCTTGTCAAAGGCCTTTGTAAAATCTAGATAGATCACATCTGTGTCTTTTTCATTTTTCATATTTTTGTATGTTTTCATAGTGTGCTATCAATTGGGTTTGTGTACTTTTTCCGGGCACAAAACCGTGTTGACCTATATTAAACAAATTATTTTTAACTAAATGATCCATTATTTTCTTTTTTATTACCCTCTCATACACTTTCATAATATGTGATGCCAGACTAACAGGTCTATAATTGCTTGCCTCTAGTCTTGATCCACTTTTGAAAATAGGGGTTATATAAGCTAATTTATGTTTAACATATATCTCGCTCATATTTATACTTTGTCTTAGCAGTATTGCAAGCGGCTTCGCGATAGTCTGTGCAGTTTTTTTTTTTTAACAAAATTGCTGGAACTCCTTTGGTCCGGCTGCCGATTCATTTTTAATTTCGCTTATAGCCTGCACAATATCTGCTTCATTAATATCTATATCCGTTAGATATTCAACTTTTTCTGCTCTTATCTCTGTTTCATTATTCTCATTCGCAATTCTTGGCGTGAACTCACTCTTATATATTTCTGCTAATATGTTGCATATTTCCTTTTTTTATTCGTCAACCGTCCTTCAATTCTTAGAGGGCCTATTTCTAATCTCCCTATATTCATAGTTTAAATGGGAAATATTTATTTGAATATTGTTACTATTCCTAAAATATTTTATTTTTCCTTATTTCCTTATTTCCTTTCCTCCTTTCCTCACTGGGCTATTTTCCCTGTTGGGGCCCCTGGGCTTAGAGCATCCTGCTTTTCCAACTAGGGTTGTAGCTTAGCATTTAATAATAATAATAATAATATATGTATATATATATATATATATATATATGTGTGTGTGTGTGTGTGTGTGTGTGTGTGTATGTGTATGTGTGTGTGTGTTTGTCAATTAGTTATTCAACTTTTGAGTTAAATTTCCGTGGTATTATTAAAATATGAAAATAACATACTTCTAATAATGGGAACCCATTTGAGCGATTATATAACAGAAGCAATCAATACAAAACGTGTCATTCCTTTAATAGGTAAAGTAAAATGTCGCAAAGATATCTTACCTAAAACCTACAAGTCGACTTGGCGTCCTTTTGCCCTTAAGTAACGTTGGTCTGTAATTATCGCAAAGCTAATACAGGTTGAGGACTTGAAAACTTTCCGTTTTTCTAACGAACCTGAGTAACACAAACAAGAAACTCTCAGAAAAAGCGATGGTTCAAGAAACAATCGTAATTAACAGAATGGGGGAAACAAATGGGTTTTATTCCTTTTAGAAAGGCAACGCTTATATCATTATGGTATACGATACACTTAGAGTTCTACCGTAATATATGCTCATATCTTTCCAGTCACGCTCAGTCTCTTATCCCCTGGGGGAAGGGATAGTAGTCATATACCGAGATATACAATCTGAAACCACAATGTCCCGCAAATTGCCTAAACTGCCATGTTGTAGTTAAGAAAGGGGAAGGGGTGAATCTGTGTGTATATTTGTGTGGGGATATATGTGCTTATCTATCTAATATTTAACCGTATTTTTGATAGCTTGCATGCAATAATTTTTAATAATTTTTGTCGTTTCATTAGAAGCATTCCAAGTCACACTGTGTCCCATACGTTAAGCATTCAAAGTCCTTGGTATCAATCAATCCTAGTCCCTGGAATTAAGCATTACAAGTCCTTGAAATCATTCCAAGTTTCTGAAATCTACCATTCCAAGTCCTTAGAAGCAAACATTTCACGTCCATGGAATCAAGCATTCCAAGTCCTAGAATCAAGCATTCCAAGTATCTATTATATCAAACATCCCAAGTCCCTATAATCAAGCATATCTAGTCCCTAAAATCAAACATCCCACGTCCCTTTTAATCAAGCATACCAAATCCCTGTAATCAAGCATACCTAGTCCCTAGAATTCAATATACTACGTCCCTGGAATCAAGAATTCCAAGCCCCTAAAATCAAGCATACCAAGTCACCGGAATCAAGTCCCTAAAATTAAGTATTCCAAGTCCCTGGAATCAAGCATTCCATGTCATTGGATTTAAGCAAACCAAGTCCTTATAGTGAAGCATTCCAAGTCCCTGGAATCAAGCCTTTCAAATCACTGTAATCAAGCAGGTATTAGGACAGAGTGTCGAAAGACAGAATATCGAAAGACAGAGTGTCGAAAGGAAAAGTGTTTAATGGACAGAGTGTCGAGCAGACAAAGTGTCGAACAGACAAAGTGTCGAACAGACAATGTGTCGAAAAGATAAAATGGATAAAGGATTACAAGTATACATCAATATAAGCAATGAAATTTCATTTATGAGTACACTAAAGGTAAAGTCATATTTTGATCAATAAGACCATGAATGGTATATAGTTGTTTTCCATTAAGGGCCGACTTGAAAGTTCCATCACAGAAGCATACCTAGACCCTAGAATTAAGCATACCAAGTCCCTGGAATCAAGAATACCAAGTCTCTAAAACCAAGCATTTCAAGTCACTAAAATCAAGCATTCTAAGTCCCTGAGTCAAGCACTTAAAGTCCTTAGAATCAAGCATCTCAAGGTCCTTTTAGCAAGAATTCTAATTCCTTAGGATCAGGCCTTTCAAGTCCTGTGGAAGCAAGCATTCCAAGTCCTAATAACCAAGCATTCCAAGTCCCTGGAATTAAGCATACAAAACTTCTAGAATCAAGCATTCCAATTTCCTGGAATCAAGTATACCAAGTCCCAGAAGTCAAGCATTGCTATTCCCTGGAATCAAGCATTCCTAGTCACTAGAATAAATCAATCCAAGTCCCTGGAATCAAGAATACCAAGTCTTGGAATCAACCATAACACGACCCTAGAATCTAGCCTTCCAAGTCCTTAGAACCAAGCATACCAAATCTCTGGAATCAAGCATGCCAAGTTCCTGGAATCAAGCATTGCAAACCCATGATATGAAGCAGTCCATGATCTTGGAACCAAGCATTCCAAGTCCCTGAAATCAAGTATATCAAGTCCCTAGAATGGAGGATTCCAAGTTCCTGTAATCAAGCATATCAAGTTCATAAAATCAAGCATCCCAAATCCCTGGAATCAAGTATACTAAGTCCCGGGAATCAATCATTCCAAGTTCTTAAAATCAAACATTCTAGAATCAAGCACTCCCAGTTCCTAAAATCAAGCATACCAAGTCACTAGAATCAAGCATTTCAAGTCCTCAGAAGCAAGCATTCCAAGTTCTAATAACCAACTATTCCAAGTCCATAGAATCAAGCATTCCACGTCCCTGGAATAAAGCATTCCAAGTCCCTAGAATCGAGGATACCAAGTTCCTGGAATCAAGCACTCTAAGTTCCTGAAATCATGCATTCCACGTCCCTGGAATCAAGCATTCCAAGTCATTAAAACTAAACATTCCAAGTCCTTGGACTCCAGCATTCCAAGTCCTTAAAATTCAGCATACCAAATCCCCGGAATCAAGCATACCGGGGGAATCAAGTATACCAAGTCCTTAGAATCAAGTATTCCAAGTCCCTAGCATCCTGCATTCTAAATCCCTGGAATCAAGCATGCCAAGTCCTTAGACTCAACTATTCCAAGTCCTTAGCATCCCGCATTCCAAATCCATGGAATCAAACATGCCAAGTCCCTAGAATCATGGATTCCAAGTCCCTAGAATCAAGAATACCAAGTCGCTGGAATCAAACATTCGTGAAGCTTCGTTGATAAAACTGAATGGAATTGAAGCTTCTTTTTTTTAGTTAATCTGAACTACTGGGGAGCAAATCCAAACTTATATCGATTCTTCAGTGCCTGTATACCGGTTTCAAATTATCTCTTCCAAATCTCCCCCCCCCCCCCCAGTTTCAAACCGGTTTCAGGATACTGGGTGGGAGGTTAACTTGAAAACGATTTCAAGCTACCCCTAGGGATAATTTGAAACAGGTTTTAGGCTACCCCCCTCGTTTTTGCGTATTATCTCATCCTTTATAAATATTAATCAATTGCTTTTGATCAGCGTCAACACAGAATTATTAGGTTACATGTATATACATGTACAATTTCATCTATTGGTATAATAGAGGTTTCATCGGCTAAATGCATCAAAGGATAGCCAGTTTCTTGTGATGCGCAGTGCCTATCTAACTAAGGCAATTGACCCGTGCCGATCCATACTAATTCTAGTAAGTTCAACTGCCAGGCATCAGAAGTAAAAGGCGAAGAGACAGTTTATCCATCGCCTTGAACTCAATCCGTCACCCTGCTACCAGTGTCTTCATCGAGATTTAGGGGGGCATTTCCTTCACACCCAAAGCTCTTATTACTCCACAAGTTGCTCATCCGCTTATACGAGTATAACCGTTGGCAAACATGGATTTCTAAAATATACCAAAACAAATTTGTTTATCATAATTTAATCATAAATGAAGATCCCTTTGCTCAATATATTGCTTCTTTAGGCAAGACAGTCGCTCTTTCATCATCTCTCTCCTTCACAACTCCGTTAATTTTGCCGATATTACCCACTTCTGAACTTTTATTAGAGGGTATTTTCTTCTTCCTTATGTTAGTGAGATGATGAAATTGTGTTTTCCTCTTTGGCATGATGAAATGCTTGCTGGAACCGTGAAAAACAGACGTAAAAACGAGTGAGTATCAGAGGTCAAACTCTACGTGTACTCTCTCTGAGGTTTGTGCGAAGTAAAAGCCGAAGGGTGTCATTACCGTGTAATACATCGTCTTTTGACTCATGGAATCTATACAGATGCCATTGCTCAGAATTTGATTTATATTGAAATGTAATAATTATCAAAATTTACAATAGCGGAGGAAATACTGCATTTTCTTGTAGGGAACAATGTTTTTTATTGAGTTACTTTTACTAATTACCCTGTAACTATGAAAGTGAGAGGAATTTTGACAAATTATTTCGTAGACGTATTCTCCATTTCCATACGAAGCTCAGTGAATTTTTCAGGATTTTGTGTTTTTCTTCCTATACCCCCATATATTGGGATACCAACAGGGCCCCTTAACCAACAAGGTTTGAGCCTTACTATGGTATAAGAGGATCGTTTCCTTGGAAATCGTATCATCCCTAATAGACGCTTTGGAATTCAACGTAACTTAATAGCAAGGATAATTCTTGATTGAGGGGTAAAACTCTAAATCCGAGACTGGTTTAGACCCCAACCCTTCACCAATATGAAGGTACTCCTCACTCAGAGCCCTATATTCTGCATAATGCCAAGGGTTCTTTGCCAAACAGTCTGGAAGACTTGAGACTGGTGGAGCCTTGGACTTCGGTGCCTGTTAAAGCTTGTCAATCTTCGCCTCTATGGGCGCTTGAGCTCTCGTATGCTGTGCATGAATTTTTTCCATGAATGCTTTCATGGAAGCCATGAACTCCAAATGCCCTGGGAACAAAGGGGCAGTCGGAGTCGGAAGAGGAGTAGAAACAGAGGCAGGTGTAGCAGATACAGGGACAGGAGTATGAATAGAAGTACTAGGTACAGTACTTACCTGCTGACTGTCGAGCAAGTCATCCGAGGCTTCCATTGTCAGCAAGAGCCTTTCTCCCTTCGATGGAATGGAAGAGGTTGTCGACATGTTGTTGGCGTCCAAATGCATGTCCTGAAGTGCATCCCAGACTTTTTGATCTGCATGATCCAGTTTTAACAATGGAAGTTGTGCCGTTGGTATCTGATGACTGTACACCGCAGTCCCTGGGGAACAGGAGATCCTTCATTTCCCATAAAGGAAGATAGGGGGTCACCCTGTTAAGAGCTCTTCTGGAATCCCCTCACCCAGTGTCTGATGGTTTTCTGAGAAACGTTGGTAGCGTGGAATTCAGTATGAAGGAGACCCTTGCATATACTGCAGTTGGGAGGTTCCCAGATAGCAAAATATGCCTTGGAAACTTGACTGTCCACATGTTTCCTGCAGGTCTTATGACCACAAGGCAACTTGACCCGCTTGGTGCAGGTTATCATCGAACATTCCATGTCGTCAGCAACCTGTAAGGATAGAAAAATTACAATGAGTATGTTATCGTCACACCAAAAAACTTTCTGTTTTCACACAGAAAAATATTAAACATATTTTTTTCAAAACTGGTAAGTATTAAAAAGTTATACACACCAGTTCAAAAATTTCTACCTACTACTAGCTACAGCTAAGGCTACACTTCAATGGAACCTTACGCCAAACAGCCCAGAATTCTATGTGAATTCCTATAGTGTGGTAGAATAGAGAGGAAGAAAAAGATTCATCCCAATAGAAAATTTTGTCCCCAAAAATCAGTCGATCAGACAACCGAAGGTGGTGAAATCAGATACCATTCAACCTAAGGCATCAGCAGCTGTGACTAAGGTGGCAGCTGTTTTTAGCCGACATGGTCCCATGGTCTAACTTTTCCTTACCCGGCGGGTACGTTGACACAACATGGTAAGGCATTGCTAAGTCGGCAACCGGTAGATGATACCATAGGGAACTAGTCTGAGGGTAAGAGAAACGGTGCAGACCAGTGAAAAGTAAGGCAGCTGGTAGGGCTGACTGCTACTTGCCTAGTTGTTAACATTAGATTTATGAAGGAATGGGATTCTACCCATTGAAATTAATGAGAGCCGCTTGGAACGGCCAGGATACAAGGAATTTGCAAATTCAGTGAAAATCCTGACAACTAGGAGGAGGTATCCAATCAATCAATTTTAGAAGATAGTGTTCCTCAGATATGATTGGAAGAGATATTATATAATGACTGCTATTTATAAGCTGTCGTCAAGTATGTGCCAGAACTAATTAAAAGATTATCCATGAACCTTTAACTATTCCGACTATACTAAGAAGTTTGCCAACTAGTAATAGAAGAGGGAAGGCAAACTTCTCGTGTAAGACATTAGACTAGTAAGCCTGCTGTCTAAGGTTACTCGGTATATAGGAGAGATAATCTATCCTTATGCCAACTTACCTAAAGGAAAAGATCTAAGCTAGGCTAGTACTTGGCCGAGGAAACCCTTTGTGCTGTGCCAGGAACCCAGGAAGCCAGATCTGGAAGAAGGTGGAGGGTAGGGTGTAGACGCAGCCGACAAATCTAAGGCGACAGCTAAGTGCTCTCTTCTAATAAAAGAGGGAGAGACCCCAGCCTATTCATATCTAGTGGTAATGGCGCTCAGGCTGGCAAGTCTGGAAAATATGGCAGTGTGGTAACCACTCAAGCCAGGGAAATTCCGACCGAGCAAAGGAGCCAACGGTCCAGGCGAGAGAGACATAGCCTAACTGGAGGAAGCCATCAACCAGAGACAAAGCTACTGCTAAGGCGGCAAGGAAAAAGATCCCTATTTAGGATCTAGTTCCTTTACCTATCTAGGAGTAGGCTGGCAGAAACTCCAAGCCAGCCAGTCTAGATATATGGCAATCGATTTGTTCTCAAATGCCATGGAAAGTCAGACTAGGCAAAGGAAATGTAGTTCCACAGCTATGGGAAAATGCAGCCTAACCTGGAAGGGGAAGGAGCAGTCATCCTACCAAGAGGCGGCCGCTGAGGCAGCAAAGAGAACAAATCCATATCTAGGATTATTCTCCTGCCTACCCATAGATAGACTAACAGTCTCACCAGGTTCCTGGAATCAAGCATACCAAGTCCCTTGAATCAAACATTCCTAGTCCATGGAACCAAGCACACCTGGAATCAAGCATACAAAGTCTTTAGAATCAAGCATTTTAGGTCCTCTGGAATGAAGCATACTAAATCCCTAGAATCAAGCATTTCAAGTCACAGAAGTCAAGCATTTAAAGTCCCAGGAATCATGCATGTCAATTCTCCGGAATCAAGCATGCCAAGTTCATAGAATCACTCATTCCAAGTCCCTGGAATCAAACATATCAAGTCCTTAGATTGAATCATTTGGAGTCCTTAAAATCAAGCATTCCAAAACTTTAGAACCAAGCATTCCAAGTCACAGGAATCATGCATACCAAGTCCTTAGAATCAAGCATTTCAAGTCCCTGTAACCAAGCTTTTCAAGTCCAAGAAATCAAGCATTCCAAGTTCATAGAATAAAACATTCAAATTCCTTAGAATCTAGCGTACCAAGTCCCTGGAACCATGCATGCTAAGTCCATGGAATTAAGCGTGCCAAGTCCCTAAAATCAAGCATGCTAAGTCCCTAGAATCATGCATACCAATTACCTAGAATTAAGCATTCCGAGTCCCTACAAACAAGCATTACACGTCCGTAGAATCAAGAATTACAAATCCATAGAAACAAGCATTCCAAGTCCCTGGAAGAAAGCATACCAAGTCCCTAGAATCAATCATTCAAAGTCCCTATAATATAGCATTCCAAGTCCCTAGAATCAAGAATTTCATCTCCCTAAAATTAAGCACTCTAAGTCTGTGAAATCAAACATGTCAATTCCCAAGAATCGAGCATATCAAGCCCCCTACAATCAAGCTTTCCAAGTCCCTAGACTCAAACATTCCAAGTCGTCTAGAATAAAGCATACTAAGTTCCTATAAGTAAGCATTCCAAGTCCTTAGAATCAAGCATTCCAAGTCTTCTAGATTAAGGCATACCAAGTCCCTATTAGCAAGCATTGCAAGTCCCTAAAATCAAACAATACAAATACCTAGAATCAAGCATTCCAAGTCTCCGGAATAAAGCGTACCAAATCCCTGGAATGAAGGACGAGTGAAATCTCGGGATCTATGAAACTCTGCCAACACCCGAGTAACAAATATCGCATCGAGAAATCGATATCAACTTCATTTTCTGTCTTATTTATGGTTAATTTGTGACGCCGAGTGAGAGAAATGTCAATAGTATCGGCTCCTGTCGAATTTTATGAATTCATTCGAGCAACTTCCACCGACTGGAAATTGAAATTTTTATCCTATGGAGTTTCCTCGAGTGGATATTTGAGTTTTCATGGCAGCTCAAAGCCAGTTGGTAAACTCTTCATTATTTCATTTTCCCATACTAAATGTTATGCATGTGTAAGATTGTTGAAAGAAATACATGAATACATACATACATACATACATACATATATATATATATATATATATATATATATATATATATATATATATATATATATAGTTATAGTTATATATATTAAGTTACTATTTTCTAGATTTTCAAGATAGAGTAGAATTCTTTAGTTATCAGAAGCAACTGGAGTATCTACAGTAAAAATGTCAGAATAATTAAATCATTACTAATTTAGACATCTCTTCTGCTTTCCATTTTTATCATTTCAACAAGTATGTCATATTAGATATTTACGCTCTCTGTAATAACACGACTACAGGAAAAGATATATATATATATATATATATATATATATATATATACTTATTTATATATATATATATATATATATATATATATATATATATATACACATGCATATATATATATGCATATATATATATATATATATATATATATGCATGTGTGTATATATATATATATATATATATATATTTATTTATTTATATATATATAAATATATATATATATATATATATATATATATATATATATATATATATATATATATATAAACACGATTTTTATGGTAGCTTATCTAAAATGCCTCTGCTGGGTGATCTGCTGGACTAGGGTTCGAGACCCGCTTAAGCTCGATAGTTTCTTGTAGTGATTGCGACTCCACAACACTTTTGAGGGATTGTATAGGTCTACCTACTGAGTTAACAGCAGCTATTGCATGGTTTTCCCTGGTCCTAGCTTGGGTGAAGTCACTGTCCTGCTGGCTAACTAAGACATTGACACTGTTCATTGCCTCTGCCATTCATGGAAGTCCTTTAAACCTTGAAGTGATTAGGTGAGTGCCAGGTTCTCTCTCTCTCTCTCTCTCTCTCTCTCTCTCTCTCTCTCTCTCTCTCTCTCTCTCTCTCTCTCTCTCTCTCTCTCTCATAGAGGAGTAAACGCTAGAAATGGTTAAGGGATGAAGTCACAATCCCCTTCCCTGCCACATATTCAAGCACTCGTCAAAGCCATATCTAACGTTAATATAATGACGGAAATTGAATAAAATTGGACGAATGATAATGGAATTAAGATGCAAATTAAGGGGATACTGGATTAATGCCTTTCGAAAATGACAAATTGAATATAGAGGGTTTTTTGAATATCTGAAGTAAGACATTCCAAGATTCCGTGATTGACTGGAAAGGGGTCGTCGACTCATTAGCTATGGTTAGCAGCTATTGCAGAAGGACATTCCAAAATCAAACCATTGTTCTCTAGTTATGGGTAGTGCCATAGCCTCTGTACTATTGTTGAGGGTACAGTCGGGCACACTATTCTATCGGTTTTCTTATTTTCTTTCCTCACTGGCTGTTTTCTCTGTTGGAGCCTTTATAGGGCTTAAAGTATCCTGCTTTTAAAGCTAGGATTATAGCTTAGTTACGAATAATAATAATAAAAGATGATTAATATATACAAACAATGCGACATTGGAGATCTATTTTAGTTTGAAGCTTTCGTAACAGAATGGTTTGGTTTACTGATTGGTATGAAAATAAATGAAATGTTAAGGCTTTCTGGAATTTGCAAGGTTTTGAATCCATAAGAAAGAAGTCTATAGATAGATAAGGCATTCGGTAATGAAGGGGAGAAGATAATCGTTTTAACATAATACTTTTGAATCCATGAGAGAGAGAGAGAGAGAGAGAGAGAGAGAGAGAGAGAGAGAGAGAGAGAGAGAGAGAGAGAGAGAGAGAAATAGGTAACTATTATGGTCAAAGTTGAATAAAGTACGAGATCAAAAGACTAAGAGGAAGGGCAGTCGAGGCGCTTCAAAGGTCCACCTGAAATGGCCCCCTCCATCAGCAGTGATCTTAATTAAGACATAACGAAATGCTTCGTAGATATGTTCAAACCCGTGTTTTTTTCAGTTTCATGTGTATACGGGTTTAGATCCATGATTATAATGTGTGCCAGGGGTGTATAGATGAGAAATTTAGTATAATTTAGAACAAACGGTTTAGTGATTCTGAATTTGATTTTGTTCATTATTTTAATGGCTTTTCCGTAGGGTTGTAATATCATTAACACTTCAAAACGAAATATACTTTTGAAGTTTGACCTTTATACACTCCCCCTTTATAAAAGCAATATTGGTAATTAATCTGATTATTTTTTTAATGCGAGAAGTTAATACTCGAGACCTGAAAGTTCCATCTGTCATCAGGCGATGCGTAAAACTCCAAATTGATTTATCCGTAGAGAGGTGAAACTCAAAAACTGTTCAGCGATTTCTTCACTCTAAGAATGTTCATGTTGCGTTTCCTTTCGTAGATTTCCTTGAGAGATCCTGGTTTG
>NC_090759.1:11675385-11750385 GCF_036898095.1 Palaemon carinicauda | reverse complement strand
CTGTAGGTGTTACTTACCTGGTGGCTTGTAAGTCTGGCAACGTAGGCGTTGGAGATTGTCGGAGGAGGTTGCAGGCGGAAAAAATTCAGCAGGTACGACTAAAGGGTGCCATATATCATTTCAGCTGTCGAGATATCAACGGCATCTTTAGGAGTGGTCCTTAGTCCCAGGAGAACCCAGGTAAACAAGGTAAACCTATTGGAGTTCTTTACATCGGAACATCACAGCTGCTTTAAGGGTGTGATGAAAATGTTCAACCATTATGTTGGTAGCAGGGTTGTAGGCGGTTGTCTGATGTAGGGCGATTGCCAGGAGATTGGCTAATGATGTTCAGAACTGAGAAGTGAAAGTGGTACTCCTGTCAGAAGTAATATGCTCAGGAATTCCAAATCTCGCTATCCATCTTGAGAGAAGGGTGGATATACATGAGGCAAACGTTGTAGTTTCCATGGGAATGGCTTCAGGCCGACGAGTGGAGCAGTCAATGAAGGTAAACAGCTTGAAGTTTGTCATGAAGTGCAGGCACGGACCCAATCCTTAGCATCCTTAGTAATGCCGTGCCAAATGAACTTCGTCTTCAGTAGCTAAGCAGTAGATTGGCGCGAGGGATGTGAAAGACCATGAATAAAAGCAAACACCGGTCAGTCCATGGGATTAGGTATCCATGGTTTAGGTCTACCAGTACTGACGTCACAGAGGAGGGTGGTGTTGGAGTCATCAAGATGGACGTCTTCCCAGCGGAGGGATGTGCAGGATGTCCTACATGCTTGGTACTCCGAATCTTTTCATTGGGTTTCTGCCAAGGCATTGTAATCCAATCCCAGATGAATGGCAGCCAATGTGTTGCTTGACAGGGCATCGGTAACTGAATTTATTTTCCCGTGGACGTATGAAAAGGTACAATTGTATCCAGCCATGGCAAAGAGATGTTGGTGTTGACAGATGGACCAGGCGTCGTACTGTCAAGTGAAGGCATGCACCAGAGACATGTGGTCCGTGCAAATGATGAAGGTCTTATCTTCCAAGAAGTGGCAAAAGTGACGGACAGTCTAGTGCACCACCAGCAATCATGGTAGAAAGTAGAGTGGTCGGATTCCACCCTGAACAGTTTTATACAGAAGAAGGCCAAAGGGTTGGGGCAGCCATTGACTACCTGCCTGAGTACTGCACCTATAGTAACATCCCTGTCATTAGTGGAGAGAAGGAGAGGTGGGTGAGGCACAGGAAAAGAGAGAGCAACAGCGGTTAATAGAGCATTCTTTGCATTGCAGATGGCCCGTTCTTGAAGAGGACCCTACTTCTGGTCTTTTTGCTTTCCAGTGAGGGAGGCATAGAGGGGGCCAAGAGTAGCGTCGATGGTGGGCAGGAAACAGTGATTATAGTTATGTCCTGGTGAGTGGGCTTGGCAGAAGATGACAGCAAGGATCCGTGTCTACCAAAAATTGAATGCACGTACTTACATATGTAAAAATAAAAGATTAACAGAGGAGGACACCGCCACAAGGGATGGCCCTCTTACAATTTATTTGCCAACAGACAACTGTTCGAACATTTCATTGCAGTAGCCTGGAATCTTGAGTGGTAATAGCATAAATGCAGCTGGTGGGCTTCAGTAAGTGGCTGTAGAGGTCATTGGTTGGGGCGTGAGCGAGTGGTGTATGGTTCGCAGTTTTGTCGCTGCTCCGACATGTCATGAGGTGGCCATTTGTGTCCTACCGCATTCAAGTCAGCTTTCGTCCATGTTGAATAATTGTAATCTTTTTCAGGAGTGGAGGTGTTGATGGAGGTCTTGTAGGTGGTGAAGTGGCTGTCCATAGGGGCATTTACTTTGGTCATCAGGTCCTTCATCGGCAAAATATCGAATATCGGGGATGGCGGCACGAATAGTTTTTGGTAGGCGCCATACCCAAAGGACACAAAGTAGATTCACTTCATGAAGAGAGCTGTCTGTGGCAGGTTGCAGGCGAGCGATACCGGTTGTTTCCCTGAGGGCAAGCAAACCCTTTTGGTCACCCAACGGTTATTGAGAGAGCTGAAAATGTTTGGCTGTGTGGGCGGCTGCCGATGGCGAGTACTGTTCGGGGAAGTCGTTTTTTAGGGCGTCGTCCACTATTGGAGTGTTCCCTTGCTCGCAAAGCCAATCGGAGATTTCAAGAAAAGTATCCTGAAGGATCGCCACGAGCATATAATCTGCTTTGGTGCTTGACTGAGTGACACCCTCGATGCAAAACTGGACTTCAGCACGCTGGAACCTGGCGAACGCTTCTCCGGTGGCAAAGGGTGGCAGTTTCGTTGAAGCGACGTGTGTTGAAGAGGCACGTTCTGTGAGTGGCATCTTCAAACAGCATTGAGGGGACAGGCGGGAGGTAGCGGTCATTCTGGTGGTCACCAATGTGTGAGTGCGCAGTTTGGTTGTAACTAAGAGGTGAGGTGAATGCAATTAACTTTATTTCAACAGACAACGGGGTTTCATACACGACCTTCAGCGGGAGAAGGTCACAAAAATTCAAAGACATCAGTTAACTCTGAGGTGTAAAGGGAGATATATATGATATAAAAGAAAATACCGTTACAATGTACGAGTAAAGGTGTTATTACCCCCAAAACAAAGTTTTTTTTATACAAGTTTGTGGTTATTTTCACATACACTTTTCAAAATTAGAAATACAAGTGTGTGTTTGTTTAACATTGGGTAAAATAACTTATTACTCGTGTGCCATTTTAGTTTGGGGCTACGAAGTTGCTGTTGGGTCACATATCCAGTAAAACTTTTCGGAAAACAATTTTAAACAATTAAAAGTTTTTCATTTCCACTTTTACTGAGCCACGATTTTTATCTGTGAACAGAAAATTGTTTTTATAGATTTATAATAGGATTAGCATGTAGTTATTCTTTCATGAAATAAAAGAAGTATATTTTAATGGAATAATTTTTTTATGGGGATCTTATTGATTACTTTTTATGAAAGACATGTAGTCTCTTATAAGGAAACGTATATATTATTAGGGTATTTGTTTTATGTAGAATTTTTTTCTATGGAGAACCTTAATGTCCATTATGCCAAAAAAACTTATTCGATAAACCTTTTTTAAAATAAAAATTCTCTCAGTTTCTTTGTAATATATAGGGATTTTATGCAGTTGAGATGTATCTGAAAACGATAAGTCATATTTACAAGAGAAATCTGTGAAGATGAGTTGGGAAGGTTCTCGAGATAGATCATAAGAGAAATAGTGGAATTTTATACATAGAGGGATTTCGTCCTTGATTCAGGGTTGCTAAGGATCAAGAGTAATGAATAGCAAAGAAATGAGTCGGATGAGATTAAATTTGATAAGGGAATAAAAGAAAAGAATAAATCAAAATTCTATATATATCGGAACAGATGAAGGGGACAGGATTAGGTGAGATGAAAAAAAAGAAAAAAATATAATGAAATGTGAAGCAAAGAAGGAAAACGCGAAAAAATTTAAATTAAAACTTGTATCCAGTTGGGGAATTTGAAAAGTTTGTTGGATTTTGAGAATTTGTGTTTTTAATATTTTAACGTTTTCAAAAAGCATTGTTGCATAAATTAAATTCAAATGTACATTTATCATATATTTTTTATCTATTAATTTACTATTGACTTTTTAAATACTATGTACTGAATTTTTATACATTAGATTCATAATTTCCTTTTGATGATAAAAATCACGTATCTGGATATGCTGAGGTTTTGCTGCAGCTCTTATATGATAACATTCGTCATCCCCAAATTCCACTTCAAGAAAATGTCATTCAGAAAGTCTACTCTGAGAAAACGTCATTCCCAAAGTCCAACATGCGAAAACTTTGTTAATAAAGCCCTCTGCGAGAAAACGTCATTCACAAAGTCCACTTCGAGAAAACGTTCGCAAAGTCCAACGTGAGAAAACATCATTAATAAAGCCGACTGTGAAAAAACGTAATTCACAAAGTCCACGTAAAGAGAACATTGTTTACAAAGCCTAACATAAGAAAACCTCATTAACAAAGCCCTCTGTGAGAAAATGTCATTCACAAAGTCTGCTTTGATAAAACGTCATTTACAAAGCCCACTGAGAGAAAACATAATTCTTTATAAATTCTATTGTGAGAAAGCATCATTCATAAAGTCCACTTTGAGAAAATTTCATTCACAAATCCATTTTTAAAAATTGTTCCTCACAAAGTCCATCTTAAGAAAACATCATCCCCAAAATTTACTGGGAGGAAACGTCATTCCCAAAGTCCAACCCGAGAAATGTCATTTACAAAGTCCACCCTGAAAAAAACATCATTCACATAGTCAACCGTAAGAAAATGTATTTCCCAAAGTTTACCGGGAGGAAACGTCATTCACAAAGTCCACCCTGAGAAACGTTATTCACAAAGTCCGCCCTGAGAAACGTCATTTACAAAGTCCACCCTGAGAAAACTTCATTCACTAAGGTAACTGTGAGGAAATTTCATTCATAAAGTCCCCCCCCCCCCCTGAGAAAATGGCATTCATAGTCAACCATAAGTAAATGTCATTCACAAAGTCCACTGTATAAAACGTCATTCACAAAGTCCGCCTGAGAAACATAATTCACAAAGTCGACCCTGAGTAAACGTCATTTACAAAGTCCGCCCTGAGAAAACGTCATACACAAAGTCAGCCGTGAGTAAAGGTCATTTAGGAAGCCCACCACGAGAAAACGCTATTCACTAAACACACTGGGAAAACGTCAGTCATAAAGTCATCCGTCAGAAACATGATTCACTAAGTCCACTGCGAGAAATCGTCATTCACAAAGCTTAACTTGAGAAAATCCCATTCACAAACCTACCATAAGAAAATGTCATTCTCAAAACCCACTGTGAGAAAGCGTCAGTCATAAAGTCATCCGTCAGAAAACATGATTCACTAAGCCCACCATGAGAAAGCTTCATTAGCCAAGCCAAACCTGAGAAAATTCCAATCACAAAGCCCACCATGACAAAACTTCATTCTATAAACCCATTGTAGGAAAACGTCATCATCATAAAAAATGATTTCTAAGTCCACCGTGAGGAAGCGTCATTCATACAGCCCAACTTGAGAAAATTCCATTCACAAGCCCACTATTAGAAAATGTAATTCTCTGAATCCACTGTGGGAAAACGTCATTCATAAAGTCATCCGTCAGAAAACAAGATTCACCAAGTCCACTGTTAGAAAGCATCATTCACAAAGCCCAACTTGAGAAATTCCATTCACAAAGACTACCATGAGAAAACGTCATTCTCAGAACACACTGTGAGGAAACGTCATTCATATAATCATCCGTCAAAAAAATGATTCACTAAGTCCACTGTGAGAAAGCGTCATTCACAATGCCCAACCTGAGAAAATTCCATTCACCAATTCCACCATGAAAAAACATCATTCTCAAAACACTCTGTAAGAAACGTCATTCATAAAGTCATTCAGAAAACATGATCCACAAAGTCCATTGTGAGAAAGAGTCATTCACAAAGGCCAACTTGAGAAAATTCCATTCACCAATTCCACCATGAAAAAAACATCATTCTCAAAACACTCTGTAAGAAACGTCATTCATAAAGTCATTCAGAAAACATGATTCACAAAGTCCATTGTGAGAAAGAGTCATTCACAAAGGCCAACTTGAGAAAATTCCAATCACAAAGCCCACCATGACAAAACTTCATTCTAGAAACCCATTGTAGGAAAACGTCATCCATAAACTCATCCATCATAAAAAATTATTTTCTAAGTCCACCGTGAGAAAGCGTCATTCATACAGCCCAACTTGAGAAAATTCCATTCACAAGCCCACTATTAGAAAATGTAATTCTCTGAATCCACTGTGGGAAAACGTCATTCATAAAGTCATCCGTCAGAAAACAAGATTCACCAAGTCCACTGTTAGAAAGCATCATTCACAAAGCCCAACTTGAGAAATTCCATTCACAAAGACTACCATGAGAAAACGTCATTCTCAGAACACACTGTGAGGAAACGTCATTCATATAATCATCCGTCAAAAAAATGATTCACTAAGTCCACTGTGAGAAAGCGTCATTCACAATGCCCAACCTGAGAAAATTCCATTCACCAATTCCACCATGAAAAAACATCATTCTCAAAACACTCTGTAAGAAACGTCATTCATAAAGTCATTCAGAAAACATGATCCACAAAGTCCATTGTGAGAAAGAGTCATTCACAAAGGCCAACTTGAGAAAATTCCAATCTCAAAGCCCAACACGAGAAAACCTCATTCTCTGAATCCACTGCAGAAAAATTCATTCTTAAAGTCATTCGTCAGAAAACATGACTTTTTAAGTCCACTGTGAGAAAGCGTCATTCACAAAGCCCAACCTGAGAAAATTTCATTCACAAAGCCCACCTTGAGAAAACGTCATTCTCAAAACATACTGCGAAGAAATGTCATTCATAAAGTCATCCGTCAGAAAACATGATTCACTAAGTCCACTGTAAGAAAGAACCTTTCACAAAGCCCAACCGGAAAAAAATTCCATTCACAAACATGACGGGGAAAACGTCATTCTCTAAACCCACTATGATAAAACGTCATTCATAAAGTCATTCATCAGAAAACATGATTCTCTAAGTCCACCATGAGAAGCATCATTCACAAAGCCCAACCTGAGAAAATTCCATTTACAAAGCCCACCATGAGAAAACATCATTCTCAAAACACACTCTGAGGAAACATCATTCATAAAGTCATCCGTCAGAAAACATTATTCACTAAGTCCACTGAAAGAAAGCGTCATTCACAAAGCCCCGCCTGAGAAAATTCAATTCACAAAGCCCACCACGAGAAAAACCCTCACTGTCTAAACCCAGTGTGGGGAAATGTCATTCATAAAGTCATTCGTCAGAAAACATGATTCACTAAGTCCGCCTTGAGAAAGCGTCATTTACAAAGCCCAACATGAGCAAATTCCATTCACAAAGCCCACCAAGTAAAAACGTCATTCTCTAAACCCACTATGGGAAAACGTCATTCATAAATACATCAGTCAGAAAACATGTTTCACTAAGTCCACTCTTAGAAAGCGGCATTCACTAAGCCCAACTTGAGAAAATTTTATTCTCAAAGCACGCCATGAGAAAAGGTCATTCTCAAAACACCCTGGGAAGAAATGTCATTCATAAAGAAGTCGGTCAGAAAACATGATTCAATAAGTCCACTGAAAAAAGCGTCATTCACAAAGCCCACCATGAGAAAACGTCATTCCCTAAACCCACTGTGGGAAAACGTCATTCATAAAGTCATTCGTCAGAAAAAAATGATTCACCAAGTCCACTGTGAGAGAGCATCATTCACAAAGCCCACTATGAGAAAACGTCATTCTCAAAACCTACTGTGATAAAACGTCATTTCTAAACCCATCCGTCAACAAGAATGATTCACTTAGTACTCTCTAAGAAAGTGTCATTCACAAAGCCCAACTTGAAAAAATTCTATTCACCAAGCCCACCATGAGAAAACGTCATTCTCTAAACACGCTGTGGGAAAACGTCATTCATAAAGTCATTCGTCAGAAAAAAATGATTCACCAAGTCCACTGTGAGAGAGCATCATTCACAAAGCCCACTATGAGAAAACGTCATTCTCAAAACCTACTGTGATAAAACGTCATTTCTAAACCCATCCGTCAACAAGAATGATTCACTAAGTACTCTGTAAGAAAGCGTTATTCACAAAGCCCAACTTGAGAAAATTCCATTCACAAAGCCCACCACGAGAAAATGTCTTTCTCTAAACCCACTGTGGGAAAACGTCTTTCATAAAGTACTTCGTCAGAAAAAAATGATTCACTAAGTCCACTGTGAGAAACCGTCTTTCACAAAGCCCACCATGAGAAAACGTCATTCGGGAAACCTATTGTGATAAAACGTCATTTTTAAAACCATCCATCAACAAGAATGATTCACTAAGTCCACTGTGAGAAAGCGTCATTCACAAAGCCCACCATGAGAAACCGTCATTCTTAAAACCTACTTTGATAAAACGTCATTTTTAAAACCATCCGTCAACAAGAATGATTCACTAAGTACTCTGTAAGAAAGCGTTATTCACAAAGCCCAACTTGAGAAAATTCCATTCGCAAAGCCCACCATGAGAAAACGTCATTCTCTAAACACGCTGTGGGAAAACGCCATTCTTAAAGTCATCCGTCAGGTTTGAGTGGCAAGTGTAACACTCAGTTGTTGTCATTGGTGAGCTTTAATGATTATTCAGGATGCATCCATTGCGGATGATGGTTGAAGTTGTTCTTCACATACTGAAACAGAAAGTATAACAGTAATGAAAATACCCAAACATGAAAGATGAACTCATTGAAAAGCCAGAGAGGTACGTCAATTTGCATTGTAAGTTTTCAAAAGATGCAATGAGTAAGGGTAAACAAGTAACGTATAAAGTTTAATTACAGAAACAACAAAACTTGTCTGTTTTGTAGTCCTTGATTTGAAATGCATTGCAAAATCTAATTCTTTCGTTTTATTTAGTAGCTTAGTGTACCTCATCAAACGATTAAAAAATAATTGTATAAATTGATATCATACTGAAATTTGTAGAATCTATTAGGCTATGCTTAGGTGGGATATTAAGACAAATCTCCAAATATTCATTTTGTATCTTTTGTATCCGTAGTGTTGTTGAAGAGGAGGAGATAACTTTCAGTTTCCTGCTGTTGCTCTTGAAATTTCATTTGCTTTACAACTTTTAAAAGAAAAGAAAAAATGTCTTCGCTGAGTCCACCTTCACAATCATCCAATCTAGATATTGATTCTCATGTGGTAAGCGTCACTTTTACGAGTCTGAAGTGAATAGCAAACATCCTTGGGACGATTTTTAAATGAAGACTGAAGAAGAAAAGTTGCTTCGATGCAAAAGCCGTTTCAGTACAAGGAACGTTCAAAATTATTTTACAAAATCATAAATAAAAATTACAAAAAAGTTGCAAAGATAATGGTACAAAGAAGAGCAATTTAGAGGAAATATGACGGCAAGAAACGTTTGTAATTTGTTGTTCTGAATTTTAATTGTTTGTTTGTTTGTGAGTGCAAATATGTAAGAAGAGGTTTGTAGCAGGTATATATTATAGACCAAGTCTCTCTCTCTCTCTCTCTCTCTCTCTCTCTCTCTCTCTGCAGAGGAAATGCATTCAGCAACATACTTACGAAGAAATAAATAATCAGGTGGAAACAAATAATAGAACCAAGAGACTTTACCTGGACCTACATAATTTTAGGGAAGAGCAAGAAAAAAAAAGAAAATAAAGTTATGGTCTGCAATTTACTGAAAAGAGGGAATTGCAGATTTGGCGAAAGATGCTACTACAAGCAACCAAATATATGCCATAATTATGAAATATATGGTAAAGGTGCATATTTAGACGGATATGGGGACGAAGGCAGAGATCTCCATCCAAAACTATGCAGAAACCTGAAAGAAAGAAAAGGATACAAATTCACCAAAAATTTGCGAAATATACATCCGGCAACCATAATTGAAAGTCAGAAAATTCAAGAGCAAATAGAGAAGAAAAATGAAAAGCACAAAAGGCCCCAACATATGATGCCTTTCAACCCAAATATCCACAATTAGAGACAAACTACAAAGAATGCATCTATAATGCCAGGGGTTGGTGCAGATATGGAGAGAAATGCAGGTATATACACAAAAATAAATATGAAGGTGAAAGAGCAAATACAATAGAAAAGTTGGATTTTTTAATGGCAGAATTCCTGGAAATGAAGAAATAACATCATATCAGAACAGAAAGGAAACATGGGAGAATCCATATTATCACCAATATTAGATAATGGGGATGAAACACAAACAATCATAGTGATGAATGCACAGGGTTTAGTCACGAGTAAGAACTAACCCAAATTGAAAAAATAGAAATAATAAATATAAGTTAAACATGGTATCCACAAGAGACTGGCAGTGATGACCAGATAAACGGTTTCCAAACATATAGATCAGGCAGAACAAATAGGAATCAAGGGGGAACTGGAATATATGGAAGAGACATAAATCAAGAAAAAGTCTGTGAAAATAACAGCAACACAGAATGTGAATTGATTGCAGTAGAATTTGAATATGAAAAATTAGTGAATACTGTAGTTTACAGATACCTAAATACTAAGAAGTTTGACATAATAATAGAAAAAATAGATGATATATGTAGAAACCATAAAGACTGAAATATACTCCTGTCCGGAGATTTTAACTTTCCTTTCGTGGATTGGGAAGAACGGATAGAAGAAAGTGGTTGTACATCTATATATAAAAAAGAGAGTAATAGTAGTGCAGAAGATAAGAGGCAGTTTGCAAAGCTTCAAGATATGCTATTAGAACATAATAGGCAACAAATAAACCACATTCCAACAAGAAAGGACAATGTCCTAGATTTAGTATTTGTGAATGAGGTGAATTATGTTAAAGAAATAATAGCGTATAACGTGGGAATTTCAGATGACAATGTCATAGAATTAATAATCCTTTCCAAAGCAAGTGAAAGCAGAGATAAACAAAGCACAAAACGATGGGAAGGATACGGAAAATATAATTTTTATAGTAAGAATATAAAATGGTCAGAAATAAATGAAGAATTGGACAAAGATTGGAAAAATTTGTTAGTAAGTGATAATATACAGGTAAATACGGACATACTGTACAAAATACTGGAGAAAATTGTTGAAAAATATGTACCAAAAAAAAAAAAAAAAAAATAAACATCAGACATGCATACCAAGAGACAGAAGGATCTTATTTCAGAAAATTAGAAAGTGGAAGAAAAATCTTGCAAAACCAAAAATGTATGGAAAATAATGGAAATAAAAAGTAAGTTGCAGAAAAAAAAGATTATACAATCGAAAGAAAAGGAAAAAAAGGGACTTAGAAGAAAGGACACTTCAAAATATCAAGAAAAACCCCAAAGTACTTTACTCCTATGCAAAAGAGATGAATAAAGGGAGATTAGAAATACGCCCTATAAGAATTGAACGGTTAACGAATAAAAAAAAGGAAATACGCAACATATTAGCAGAAAAATATAAGAGTGAATTCATGCCAAGAATTTCGAATGAGAATAATGAAACAGAAGAGAGAGAAGAAAATATTGTATATGTAACGGCTATAGATATTAATGAAGCCCATATTGTGCAGGCTTTAAGCGAAATTAAAAATGGATCAGCGGCCGGGCAAGATGGAGTTCCAGCGATTTTGTTAAAAAAACCAGCACACACTATGGCAAAGCCACTTTCAATACTGCTAAGACAAAGTGTAGATATGAGCCAGATATATGTTAAACATAAATTAGCATATTTAACCCCTATTTTCAAAAGTGGATCAAGACTAGAGGCAAGCAATTATAGACTTGCTAGTCTAACATCACATATTATGAAAGTGTATGGAAGGGTAATAAAAAATAAAATAATGAATCATTTGGTTAAAAATAATTTGTTTAATATAGGTCAACACAGTTTTGTGCCCCGAAAAAGTACACAAACCCAACTGATAGCACACTATGAAAACATATAAAAAAATATGATAAATGATAAATAAAGAAATGTGGTCTATCTAGATTTTGCAAAAGCCTTTGACAAGGTAGACCATAATATATTAGAAAAAAAAATGAGAAAGCATAATATTGTGGGAAAGATATGAAAATGGATAAAAGAATTTCTACAAAACAAAAAACATAGTGGTTGCAAATGACGAGAAATCAGATGAAGCTCAGGTATTATCTGGCGTGCCACAGGGTACGGTATTAGCTGCACTGCTGTTTTTTATTATGATCTCAGACATAGACTGTCATGTTAAAAACTCTGTAGTGAGAAGTTTCACCGATGAAACAAGAATAAGTAGAGAAATTACTTGTGATGAAGATAGGAACTCATTACAAAGAGATCTGAACAAAATATATGAATGGCCGGAGATAAATAGGATGGTATTTAACTTCGATAAATTTGAATCAATAAGTTATGGAAACAGATAAGGAATGGTATATGCATACAGGGGACCTAATAACGAGACAATCACAAACAAGGAAGCAATTAAAGACCTTGGTGTAATGTTAAACAGGAATATGTTATGCAACGACCAAATAGCAACACTGTTGGCTAAATGTACAGCAGAGAAGGGAATGCTATTCAGTCACTTTAGAACAAGAAAAGCTGAACACAAGGTTATGCTGTACAAAACTTATGTACATAATACACTTGAGTACTATAATGTGATATGGTACCCACACTACGAAATGGATATTGCCCAAATAGAGAGTGTACAAAGATTATGCTGTACAAAGCTTATGTACGTAGTACACTTGTGTACTGCAATGTGATATGGTACCCACACTACCAAATGGATATTGCACAAATAGAGTGAACAAAGGTCCTTTACTGCTAGAATAGAAGAAGTCAAGGACCTTGACTACTGGGAAAGACTGCAATTTTTAAAATTTTACAGTCTAGAAAGAAGAGAACGCTACGTGATAATACAAGCATGGAAGCAAATCGAAAGAATTACTGAAAACATCATGGAGCTAAAAATATCAGAAAGAGCAAGGCGAGGTAGATTAACAGTGCCAAAAACTATACCAGCAAAACTAAGGAAGGCACACAGGACATTAATCCACTACACACCAGTATCGATAATGCAGTGACTCTTCAATGCGCTGCCAACTCATCTTAGAAACATATCAAGAGTGAGCGTAGATGTATTTATGAATACATTAGCAACTCTCTGGTGGATATACGAGGTACCCTACACTGCGGGACCTTGGGGGAACCCATACATAGAATAAGGTAAGTCTCTCTCTCTCTCTCTCTCTCTCTCTCTCTCTCTCTCTCTCTCTCTCTCTCTCTTTATATATATATATATATATATATATATATATGTACATACATTCATATATAAAGAGATAGAGAAAATATATATATATATATATATATATATATATATACATTCATATATAAAGAGATAGAGAAAATATATATACATATATATATATATATATATATATATATACATTCATATATAAAGAGATAGAGAATATATATATATATATATATATATATATATATATATATATATATATATATATATATATATATATGTGCGTGTATATATACTTATTTATTTATATATTTATATATAATATATATATATATATATATATATATATATATATATATATATATACATACATATATATGTACATTTAAAAAGAGAGAGAGAGAGAGAGAGAGAGAGAGAGAGAGAGAGAGAGAGAGAGAGAGAGAGAATATATATATATATATATATATATATATATATATATATATCCTAATTCTTGTATGTAGATATGTGTTGTACGTCAAGGTAAATGAACTCTATAAACATGAAAATTCTACCAAAACCCATAACTCATCATGTTGTAATGAGATTGCATTTCGATAGCGAGGGGGGTTTAGTTGCCTTTGTGTGCATAAGTTGACAAGGCTCTCCCCTGAGGGAATGTAGCTATGTACGGTGTACTTACGAACTTTTTTAATAAATGAGAAAACCCATGTTCCGGTGTCTGATTATCCGTCAAGCATGGGACATATTGGTGTCAGGTGTAAAAATACGTCTGTTTGTGTATGCTGCGAGCGAAGTTGTTCATTGAGCCGGTAAAATAAAATTTCAAGATGCTTAAATACACAAGGACTAACATAGCAGACGCTGCTGCTGCAGTAGATGAGAATGAAGGAGTAGAGGGATATAGTGTTCCCGATGAAGAATATCGACAGGAAATTAGAACGCAAGAATTGAAAAATAAGTTAGAAAATTTAGACCAGTTAATGAACAGATTTTGGTTGAACGAGAAGGGGAGCAGCGCGCAACCACAGCATATCTGATTTAGATAAACGAAGTCCAAACGCACTCAAGTGAAAGTACGCATGCACAGCCGAGTGAAGGTTCGCAAATCGTAGTTGGAAATTTACCAGAACTCTAGGCAAGTATTAGGCCTTTTGATGATCAACGGCCTAACGAAACGAAGAGTTTAAATCAATTGAAGTGTTTTTGAGAGACTTTGAAGTAGCCCCATATGGGTGGTCGGAAAGAGAAAAAGCTATTCAAGTAATTATATTGCTGAAAGATGCTCTTGTAATGGAGGTAATGTGTTGGCCATAAGACAGTTTAAGAAGTTATACTGAAATAAAACAACGTTTAATTGAGAAATATGCCTTGCCTGATACAAGAAGGGGGGACATAAAAGAAAATCACAAACCCAAAATTCGGGAAGGTGAATCCGTTATTAGTTTGGCAACTCGCATTTTTTGGGATTGCGATTTGTTTGCTACCTGGGGTGCCAATCTCCCAGAAGGTGATAAAAAAGGAATTGCCCGTAAACATTTTCGCAGATCAGTAAACCCGAATTTATGTTGTTATTTGTTCAATGACAATCGTTCGTTAGCAGAGGTAGTGAGCGTGATACAAAACATTTTAGACAGTTTGCCAGAAGAAAAATTGACTGGGAATAACTGGCCCGATTCCGAGAAGTTGGCAGCCATGAGAGGCACTCGACCGCCGAAAAGGGGATAGGGGAGAACGCAGTCTGCAAGTTAGCAGAGTCTTCAGATGTTGGCAGTGTGGGGGAGAGGGGCACCGACGAGTGGAATGCCCCACCCAAGGATCCCCCCCGCATTTACATTTGTCAGGCTTATGGACATCTACCTCGAGAGAACTCAGGAAAAAATGCCGAGGGCGGGTGGGCTGGGGTACATGCACAATCCCCCTGCTCAACATCCGAGGAAAAAGGAAACAGAGGAAGGGGGAGATGAGGGATATCAATGCCCCCCCCCCCTCCCGCATGACATCACGAGCAGTAGCCGAGGAAGCGGCGACGATGGACGTGGTGGCAGAGCAGGCACTGGAACTTCCATCGGTACCCCCTACCTCACCCCTGCAGCACTAAGGAGCAGCGGTATTGCAGTTGAGGTCATTGGCCCGTGCCCCGTATATCATAATGGCCGGCTAGGAATGTTAGCAGTTAGGATTGACCTGCCAGATAAATCCATTCGAGCGCTGATCAACACAGGAGTCATCATTTCATGGATTGAAAAAAAGATTCTCCTCAAACCCACTACAGTCAGCAGCATCCATCATCCTCGACACGCAAGGAGGGAATAAACTACGCATAAACCATACAACGATCGTCAACTTTAAGGTGGGACCTGTGAAGTTTACAAATGATTTTTTTGTCTTGCCCAAATTGGGAATTCCAGGAATCGAGGCTATCTTAAGAATAGATTTCATCTCTAATAAGGAAATATGCATTTTTGGAGGAAAAAATACAATAACAGTAAAAGCAGGAGGGTACATTTTGCCGATAGAAAGTCATGAGAGAGTAAGGTGACAACTGTACCTGAGAGAGGAGAAGTGTTGTCTCCCGAGACACTTACGAGCATATCAGAGACCCCGTGTTACCTCTTCCGGAAAGGAACCAAGATCGTTGTTAAACCTCATGACAATTGGGCCTATATGATTTTAGAGGGCTTAATCAGAAATAAAAGAGAAGAGAGCTGATATAACGATAGTTAATTTGTCAAATAAAAGACTTGTGTTAGGAAGTGACTCTGTGTGTGAATTAAAGTTATGTGAAATTGCTAATAATGGGATGCTGGGAGCCACAACTCTGGCGCGCACAGACGAACGCACTCAGAATTTGATTATGCAAGTGCGTAAACTATATCCGTCAGAATATCAACCTGTAGTTAGTGACATTATCAATAATCATTCTGATGGGTAGCCAGACTGCTGGTCGAAAGAAAATTTGGTAGAATGACAACTCGTCGAATGACAATTCGTCGAATGACAATTCGTCGAATGACAATTCGTCGAATGACAATTCGTCGAATGACAATTCGTCGAACTGACAATTCATTGAAATGACAATTGGTCGAATTGTCCATAGTCTATCATAATGGATGAAACATTCAAGCTTCTACTTTGATTTATAAATGTGAAAATGTCATAAATCTCTTCGTCCTTGGAGCCCGACAAAAACTATAGCAATGGTAAGGTTTTATTTTCAGCAATTAGAGCAAGGATAGTGTACAACTGTGAATTAACTGGAGGGCAGTTAAATGTGCCATCACAAAACCAAATACAGTTTTGGGATAAAAGGTCCAAATTTCTAGCAGTTCCATAAATAGTCACTTTTTCGTCTTCATACAACTTAAAATTCTAACCTCTTACGTAATGTTTAAGTCTTCATCTTTTGTACGGACTTTTTCCTAAACACTGTTCTTAAAAGAGAAGATTTTTTGGGTAGTGCTCCTGCAACACTCAAAGGCATATTACAAGTTGCATTATATACTATGCAGCCAGTCACTTCTTCGGTTTCACAAGCCATTTGCTTAATTTCATTTACAACTTACAAGGCAGCATTTCGAGTATCATTTGGCGGGTGGTATTGTCGTGAAGGATTTCCTTGAATCATATCATTAATAATTTGTAATCTTGCTCCACACTCACTCCGTTTTTCACATCTCCAGTATATTTTATCACAATGTTTCTTATCAAGTGTGTAAGAAACCTTCATGCAAAAGTTTTCTAGCATCTCGCTCGGTCTTGAAGAATTCCATGTAGCTCATGGGCTATAGTGAAATGTTTGATATTAGACTTAAGAACATAAATTGTTTCAAACTGCCATATATTCTGCTAACTATTCTTGAATAACCATACTATCAAGGATTAGTTACTGAAAAACAGAAATTATTTCAAACTACCATTCATTTCGACCAAATGTCAGTTCAACGAATTGTCATTTCGAAGAATTGTCATTCAGCGAGTTGTCATTCTACCAATTGTCTTTCAACGAATTGTCTGCATACCATTCCAATGTAATTGAAATTGGAGATGAGCCACCTGGGAAGATTGATTGATTTCCCTCTAGCATTAAAACTGGGCAGGCGGAGCTAATTAGGTCAAGGCCTTATAAGGTACCCATTCATTTACAGGGAGAGATGGAAAGGTAAATTAATTAATTAAGGGAACAAGGGATAAACGAGGAGAGCGAATCCCCCTTGGTTTCTCCAATTGTAGCTGTTAGGAAAAAGGATGGCTCGGTAAGATTGTGTAATGATTATAGGAAGTTGAATTCAGTCACTAAGGATAATGCATTTCCATTGCCCTCGATCAAAGTATTACTTGTGAAGGTACTGGATAGTAAATATTTTAAAACTGTTGATTTGAAATCTGAATACTATCAAATACCCATTCAGGAAGACAGTGAATGTAAAACGGCATTTATAGCTAACGATCAATTTTTTCAGTTTAATTTTCTTCCTTTCGGTGTTAAAAATGCTCTAAGTCATTTCTCTAGAGTAATGATGGTGGTTTTGTCTCTCTTAATTGGACATCATGTTTTTTTTTATTTAGACGATATCATAATTAAAGGGAAAACAGCCGAAGAACATAATAACAATATTCATAAAGTTTTAGAAGCATTGCAACGTAATGGTATGAAAATAAGTTTGTCAAAGTGCAAATTTTTCTGTAAACAGGTCGAATTTTTAGGTCAAATAATAACCCCAGAAGGTATCCAACCCTGCCCCAGTAAAGTAGCGGCTGTTAGAGATTTCCCCAGGCCACGTAACTCTAAGGAAGTAGCTGGGTTCCTTGGGCTCGCTGTGTATTAACCTAAATTCATAAGAGGTTTTGGAGAGATAGTGAGACCCTTAGATGCTTTAACGAAACAAAAAGTAATAAATTGGGGAGTGGAAAAAGAAAGGGCCTTTAACCATTGAAAAGCTGCCTTAACTAAAATGAATTACTCGCATATCCTAGATTTGATCGCCCGTTTTTAGTGAAAATAGATGGGAGTAGCGTAGCTATTGGTGGCATAGTTTCTCAACGAGATGATAAAGGCAGAGAGCGACTCATTTGTTTTGCTTCCCAGGCATTAAAAGGGGCAGAAAAGAATTATAGTACATTTGATCGAGAGGCTTTGGCTATTCTTTGGGTTCTAGAGAGGCATCCGTTCTTTTTATTAGGATAGTCGATTGAGTTGCAAAGTGATCATCATTCATTGCGTGATTTGTATTATATAAATGATTTGACCTCTCGACAAGCGAGATGGATTGAAAGATTGTTAGAGTTCAATATAAAGGATTTTCACCACATGGAAGGTAAAGCTAACAAGGTAGCTGATGCTCTCTCTAGAGTTGCAGTAATAGGAGTAACAACTAGGGCACAAAAGAGGAGAGAAAAACGTAGCCAAAATATTGAAGACCCCCATCAAAATAGAGAAAATAGAGAACAGGATGTGAATTCTTCCAATGTGCAATCAAAAGACGGGATGAGAGAGAGAGAGAGAGATTGAGCGGCCGAGGACATGACAGGGGTGTCCTGATGATGCAGATTTGATTGACTTGAGATGTTGAGACATTAAAGAAGTCCGAGAGGGACAGAAAAAAGAGGAATGGATGGAAAGAGTGTGAGCAGTGATTAAAGGGGTATCGGAGAGTTATCCGTCATTTCTGAATGTGCTTAGTGAGAATTTTTTATAGAAAATGATATCTTATATTGTGCTTACGAGAAAAGGGGAGGGGAATTTTGTGCACGGGTAGTTCTTCCTCTCTCCTTAATTAATCGAGCCATCCACATTGAACATGTAAGTCGGTATACAGGGCATTTAGGGATTGATAGAACATTAAGGAGAGCAAGTGAATCCTTTTGGTTAGGAATGAAAATAAAAAGGTTGTCATGATTGTAACTGTCTCAAAATCATAAAAACACTGTACCGGAAGCCAGAAAGTGGCCTCTGATTCCTATTAAATTTTATAGAGTGGATATGGATGTGGTAGGACCATTTCCTACTGGTTTAACACAACATAAGTATATATGTGTATTTGTGGATGCATTTACTCGGTACACTCAAACTTACGCGATGTTGGATAAATCAGAAAATTCATTAGCCCAAGCGCTGTGCTCTTTCATTACTAAGTTTGGTTGCCCGAAAATTTTGATAAGTGATAATGGTCTTGATTTTATAAATAAGGTGGTGAAATCAGTCACGGACTTGATGAAAATTTAACACTTTTCAGTGACCGCATATAGGCCTTCAGCAAATGGCTCAGTGAAATTGCATAATAGGGAAGTAGTGCGAATTTTACGTTACTTAGTGGCTGATGACCCCCTTCATTGGCACGCCATGCTTCCTATAGCTGAGCTACCTTTGAACATTGCATAAAATGCTTCGCTCAGGAACACGCCTTTCTTTTTAGTGTATGGACAGGATCCTGTGTTACCATATACGGTACTCATTAATTCGCAACAATTGCCAAATCATTCAACTGAGCAATACTGTGTATATTTATTAAATTTATTGAGGAGAGTAATGAACACCACTGAAAGGTTTTTGAAAAGAGCTAATGAAAAACACAGCTAAAAGTATGACGGTCGGTTCAAAACCGCACCGGTAAAAGTATTTACGTACGATCGTGTGTATTTGAAATTATTACAACCTAGGAAACACAAACTAGAGCCAGCGTATTTGAGTCCGTACCGAGTAAAGATGGTTAAATCTAATAAAGTTGTGATACAAAGCATTATTAATGGCGCAGTGTCTGAACATCATCAGGCGCACATACATGTGGTGCCTGAAGAGGTAGTTTTCAAATGTGTTCCTCCTCACCCGTACATACGTGACAGTTCTCGATTTGATGAGTAGAATTTTTTTTTTCCTTTGCCTTCGTTGTTGTTTGAACAGACCTCTTTTCTTCTTTTGACGTGTTTTAAATAAACTTGATGATAACAATGTGTTCTTGTGTTGATGCTTAATGTATACGTAAAATGTTGTGGTAATTTTGCTGAGTGTGGAAATACGTATAACATTGATGAGTGAACCTAAAAACAATCAGAGGTTAAATAGGTCAGGTGGATGCTGTATTATTCATGTATTTATATGATCCCTGGTTGCTGGGGCCGGGATGGTTCTCGAATGGCAAGTGGCTGCGGGATTAAAAGTTCAGCCTTGAGGATAGGCAGTGTTAGAGAATGTGTAGATGTGAATACCCTATACTTAATGTTATAAGAGAAGGACGGGAAGATGAATGATTTTCTCGGGAAAACGGCTAGTGGCCACAGGTTGATAGTAGCAAGTGGAAGTGCAAGAGTAATAGTGATTTAAATAAATGGCAAAACGGTGGTGGTGAGTTGTGTTGCAAAATTGTGCCTTAAACCCGGACAAATAAAATCAAGGAATGAAGGAATATCTATTCCTACCCCCTGTCCCGCCCAAATGGCCCACAACCAGAGGAAGGTTATTGATGAGGATGTTTAAAACTGATGTTATGATTTTTTTTCACTTTGGGTATTCTGTATTTTAGTGGCAGAGGTCTTAAGAAGAAATGAGTGGAATTAAGGAATTTTGATGGTGGAAAAATAAATTTTTGGGTGAGTTAGCCATGTTGTCCTGATGGAAGTTCCCTTTGGCTGCTTCCTTCTGTAAAATATTTCTGCGAGTGATATTACAAGAGAAATACCGTCAGGTATCAGTGGGTTCTAACCCCCGGAACGACTATCCGTAGATATTGTGTATAATCAGGGATGTATCCTAAGATAACCATAGATATCTGCACCACCAATAGACTTTACCTAGTCTAATCCTCTAATTGGGAGGATAAGTGAGGAGCCGTTACATATCCTATCACCTTTGTGCTCCCATACATCTTTGGCGCTTCATTCCACATCGCAGCGGAACTACTGTGAAATAGAAGCATCCTCTGAGGAATTGGGAGGAATAAAAGGTAGTAACAGGCGGGTCATCAGGACAATATGGCTATCTCACTCAAAAATAGATTTTTCCTACGTCAAAATCCCTTTTTTTGGGCTCAAGCCATGTCGTCCGGATGAAAATGTACTAAAGAACTACCTATTACTCGGTAGGAGGCTTCGAATAAAAGTTCCCATACAAAAAAATCCTAAGCATAGGTATCAATTTCTACCTTTATTTCTGAACCATAATAAAACTGTATTTGAAAAGTATGATGGCTCTCTAAGGAGATAGATCCAGTTCGGACCATCACCTTCCCCCATGGTGAAGACATCCAATATTACTGGTGAGATGTCAATCATCTAAAACTGTAATAAGCTCAGTGAGTAAAATGTATGGAACAAAATACCCAGCATAAATCAATTTGTAGTATTTTCACAAAGGATAGAAAATAGAAATGGTACACTAATTTTATTGCCACTAAAATGAAATTAGGGCTAGAAATAAAAGGCATACATCAATTTACAGTCTTTTATTAAAAAATTAGAGCAAAGAATTATTAAAATTAATTATGATAAGCATAGAGATCATGTATTGTACCAAACCATACATCCCCAATATATTTGTACACAAAGTGTCATGAGAGAAAAAATTTATTTAACCTGTCATAAAACCCCAGAAGGAGCTTATGACAAAAATAAACAAAATAAGACAAATGATAATAAATAGTCTTATAGATAAACACATAATTTGGACTATAGTTTAACTGGTTCAAAAGTAGGTTTACTATAGAAAAAACAGGTACATATGTTATTCCAAGATACGATAATGAATCCTGAAAATAAATTTTTTTGTTAATAATTATGAAACAAAAACGTACAGTTTACTCATTAAGAGAAGTAAGCTGGAAGAAGGCCCAGGGACGCACTTGAGGGCTACGTCGTTGCAGCGGGTTTGATAACACTACCTGCAGCCACCACAAAATGACGTATATCTTCCAATTGTTTCATATAATGCTTGAAGAACACCCTGATGGACTTCCAACCAGTATAATCCTGTAAACCCTCCAAGGACATATACTGAAAAAAGGTTTAACGAGGAAGCCACTTTCCTAGGGTCATGACCCAATGACATACTAGCTGGGTCCGCTCTTCTTATAAAATATGCAAATCTCACTTGTTTCAGAGACAAATCATATCCAACTTTTTCACCCTTAAATAACTGACCACCTTTAAAATGCTCCATTCTCAAAAGATAAGCCTTTAAATGCTGCACTGGACACAGGGTGAAATCACTTACGAGGGGGACTATTTTCCAAGGTCCCTATCGTTTAGAGGGAAGCTCATTTTTAGCCAAAAAAGTAGGATGAGGATATAAATTAACTTCACCATTATCAGAAAATTCAATGTGACGTTCATCTCTAGAGAGAGCCACAATCTCACTAACACGAGCACCAGAAGCCATGGCGATTAGAAAAATCCCTTTTTGAGTCAGATCACGCATAGACGCAGTTTGATTGTTAATTTCCGAAGCGAATTGTAACACTTTATCCAAAGACCAGGAGATCGGTTTCGGCGGAGCCGACAGTCTTAACCTTGCACAAGCTTTCGGAATCTTATTGAAAAGGTCCGAGTTAAAATCAATATCAAAAGCATATAAAATGGGTCTAACCAGGGCTGACTAGTACGACGATATCATGGAGGATGCTAGACCTTGCGCGTGTAAGTCAATCAAAAATCCCCCCCAAAAATTCATGGTAATAGAATCTGGATTCTGGCCCTTAACATACCTAACCCATTTCTTCCACGATGTTTCATACTGATTCAAAGTAGTGGAAGTTTTATATTTTTCTGCAAACGCTAACTTATCACGTTGAATTTTGAACCTCTTTTCTAGAGCTAATGCAAAAAAGTCATGAGATGAAGGTTGTTCATTTTCCTTGATGAAGTATAGCCAATCTTCCTCTATACTTCCTGGGACAGACTTCGGTTGGGCAACGGCACCAACCTGAGGTTCATTTCCGTCACCATGTGGTACCAGTTGCTCTTCAGCCATAGAGGAGCAACCAGGTTCAAAGTTTGTCCAAAACCTTCATGAGAAGATTGAAGGGTGGAAACAGGTAGATCCTCTCCCACTGATTCCAATCCAGGTTCATCGCACCCATGCTCACTGCGGCCGGAAACCTATTTGGTGCTACATTGCATGGAAGTTTCGTGTTGTGGCTCGTTGCAAACAGATCTACTTGAAGACCAGTGACTTGACCCTGCACGAAAGAGAATTATTTTCTGCCTAGTAACCATTCCGTCTCTAGAGGGTGTGTTCGAGATAGGGAGCCCGCCATCACATTCCGTACTCCGTGAAGGTGGGATGCTGACATATGCTACCTTTTCCTCCGAGCCAACGTAAAGATGGAGAACATTACATGATTTTTTTGGGGAAACCTTGACCCTTGCCTGTTGATGCAGTGGACTATTACTTTGCTGTCGAGGACTAAACAAATGTGAATATTCTTCTTCAAGTGTAACTTTTTGAGGGACAAGACTGCCATGGCCTCCAGAATACTTATGTGGAATTGCTGAAATTTCTGAGACCATCCACCATGCACTTTCTTGAGTGGGGTATGACCCGCCCAACCGTCCAATGAGGCGTCCGTATGAAGAATCACTATCGGAGGAGGAAAGTGCAACGATATTGTCTGTGAAAGACTTTTGGCAGTAGACCACGGATGAAGTTGCCTTCGGAGTAACACCAGGGTCTTCTTCTGATGGTCGCGGAGAGCTGTGGAGGCTCTCTGTTTCCAAACTCTGCTTGCATCCTTGAGCCGTACTTTGAGAACAGGGTTCGTCACTGGGGCGTATTGCAAACAGCCTAGAATCCTTTCCTGGCGTCGTCTGGTGGTCGTTCCCGACTTGATCCGAGAATTTACTGACTTCGCTATTTCTTTCCTCTTGGAAGGAGTTATGGACAGGGAATGAGACTGTAGGTTCCAATGAATCCCCAGCCACTGGAAAACCTGAACTGGGTCCAGTCTCGACTTCTTGAAGTTTATCTGAAATTCTAGGGACTGCAGAAACTTGACAACTTGAGAGGTTGCTTCTGTGCATTCCCGTGCCGGGACAGCCCACACTAGCCAGTCGTCCAGGAATGCTGCTACTTGAAGGCCTTTTTCCCGAAGGTGATGAACGACTGCGTCGATAACCTTCGTGAAAATTCTCGGAGCTATGTTTAGCCCAAATGGCATAGCTCTGAATACATAAGCCTTTCTCTCCAGGCTGAAACCAAGGTAGGGGGAGAAGCGTCGACCTATTGGAGGATGCCAATAAGCGTCGGTAAGATCTATTGAGACGGTGTAAGCCTCCCGGGGTAGTAAGGTCCATATCTGCGAAATAGTCACCATCCGGAACTTGTTGCACTGAACAAACATGTTTAAACGTGACAAGTCAGGAATAGTTCGAGGTATGATCAAATCTTTCTTTGGCATGCAAAACAGACGACCTTGAAATTTCATAGATCTTGTGCAACAGATAACTCTCTTCTTGCACATATTGTTCCAGATGAGGTGTTGACTTCTGGAAAAATCTCCTGAGCTTTGGAGGCAGTTTCTTCCACTTCCAACCCAATCCGTTGAAAATGATGCTCTGTGCCCAAGGACTGAATGCCCACCGGTGAACAAGCTCAGCCGTCCCCCCACCGGAGTATCCTCTTTTTTTGAGCTGAGGATGTGCACCCCTACTTCCTCTGCCGCCTCGATAACCACAACTTCTTGACCTGTCGCCTCGAAGGCCACAACTTCTTGATCGTCCACCTCTGTCTGAGCAGCCTATACTGCCTCTTTCTCTCTTAGGGGACCGAAAGGACGGCGACCCCTGCTCATACACGGGATTGAAAGCCAGAGACTGTGAAGTCACTGCATGAGGAACGGCAAAGACGTTCTGAGAAACACTGGTAGAAGAAGGTGCAAACGACCTCCTGAGATAGGTTGGTTTGCGGGATCTCTTTGGTTGAGGTCCTACTCCAGGAGTGAATTTTCTCTTTAGAGAAATTCCCCACCTCTGGAAGAGGTTCTCATTCTCGGCTGCAGCTGTATCCAAAACCTCCTTCACTGACTTTTGAGGAAATAGATCCTTTCCCCATATACAAGCGTCAATGACATGTTTCGGCTCATGACGTATAGTAGCTGATGCGAGTACATGTTCCTTACAGACTCTTCAAGCCTGAAAGAAATCATAGAGATCCTTCATAAAAGTCTTAGCCAGATGGGAAAAAACTGGGGCATCAGTAAAATTCCCAATCATCATTTCAATAAAACACTGGAGAGACATCGAGGCTGATAGTCTCTCCCTAGCCTCCAATTCAGCTTTAAGGAGGTGTTCAGGAATCCTAGGCAATTTTTCATTAAATTTTCGACTGGTTACATTCATATCCAGTTTACCTTCTGAAAAGGTAAACTGAACATCCATCCAATGGTAATTATCATGTGGAAGAACGAGCGACACAGGTCTACATTCCTCCAACACTGGAAGAGATTTACCTTTTCGGATGGCCTTTTCTACCACTACGAAACCTTTCAAAGCAAATGGAAAAACCATTGTATCTAGAGCTACAAAGGTGGCTAAACTTTTACCAAAAGCACCTAGTTATTATTATTATTACTTGCTAGGCTACAACCCTATTGGAAAACTAGAATGCTATAAGCCCAGGGGCTCCAACAAGGAAAATAGCCCAGTGAGGAAAGGAAACAAGGAAAAATAAAATATCTTACAAACAGTAACAATATTGAAATAAATATTTCTTTAGTAAACTATAAAAACTTTAACAAAACCAGAGAAAGAGAAATAAGATAGAATAGTGTGCTCAAGTGTACCCTCAAGCAAGAGATCTCTAATCCAAGACAGTGGAAGACCATGGTACAGAGGTTATGGCACTACCCAAGACTAGAGAACAATGGTTTGATTTTGGAGTGTCCTTCTCCTAGAAGATCTGCTGACCATACCTAAAGAGTCTCTTCCACCCTTACCAAGTGAAAGTAGCTACTGTGTGTTAATACACCCTGCTATCTTACTTTCCTTCACGGCCAGGTGCTGGGCTCTAGTGTGTTCCAGAAGGATCGTTTCTTTAGGGATAGTGTCGTCTCTCAATGGGACACCTTCAGTCAACCTTACATAGCAAAAGGGATAAGCATCAATATCTGGATAAAATTCCAGATCGGCTATCGGCCTGAAGCCTAACCCTTCTCCAATTGGAGGATACCCTCTGAAAGTACCGCGTAACCCGCTTACCTCCAGGGATTCTGTTGAGTACAAAAAGGTAGCGGAGAAAGCAAGACCTTTGCCTTACCCAGGTCCTCCTGAGACTTCAAAGCCTGAATATCCTAACGCAACGCTTTGAACATCATTCTTTGATATTGTTGAGTCCCTTCCAGGAAAGCCTTCATGTTAGCTAAAAGGGGCGTGCCAGCCAAAGTACTTGGGAATTTAGGTGGTTTGGGTTCCACCGGCCCAACAGGGTGGGGGGAGGAGGGACAGTAACAGGGGTTGCACCAGACACGGAAGATGTAGTTGTAACCGTAGACAGGGAAGCCGCTGTGGTAGTGTTAGTTGAAACAGCGTAAATAACTGAGTCTCTTACAGACGCCACACCATCATCATCCAACTTGGGCAGATAAGAATCATCCACCAGATTCTTTACCCGGTGATAGAGAAGAAACCGTAGACATATTATCCAGATTGAGGCTCACGGCACTTAAAGCTTCATCCACATGCAACTGGACGGTTGGTATGGGCCTAGGCTGGGAATAGTCCAATACCGGATCCGGTGCCGCCTTAGGGAAGAGGATATCCTTCCACTCCGTAGATGGAAGGTAAAAAGCCTTCGGGTCAGCATTCTTCTTAGATATCCCTCCCGAGTGGTGCAAATCTTTGCACACACTTCAGTCCTGAGTGTCCCAGTAGATGACTGGACCCTTCATCCTCCGGCACTTAGCATGGGTGCTGCAGGAATCATGACCACAAGGATACCTCATGGTCCTGGCACAAATCTGCACTCTGCAGTGCATCTCCTTCGAAGACCCCGCCTGTAAGGAGAAAAAGATAAATTATGAGTTCAATGGTCTCTTTGAATCACCAAGCTGAAAAGAATGGATTAATAACATTCTATGATGACAACAAAAAGGGAATAGTAATTCCCAAATTGAGTGGAATTGCTATTGGTGAGAAAGTATGAGATAAAGAACAAAATATCCAGACCCCTGTTAATAGCGTTACATTGGAAAAATTAGCCGTTAATAGATATATGCTACCCTTCTCCCCATTTTTCAATCTCAAAGACTCTGTCTTTTTCCTGCTGATCTTCAATCCTCTATTTTCCATTTCTCTTCTCCACTCCTCCAGTTTCTCTTCTACTACCTCTCGCCTAATGCTACACATAAGAAGAAGATATATGCTACCCTTAACAACAATATATATATGTTTGATTAAAAGGGGAAAATATGTTATATATGTTTGATTAAAAGGGGAAAATATGTTATATATGTTTGATTAAAAGGGGAAAATATGTTATATATGTTTGATTAAAAGGGGAAAATATGTTATATATGTTTGATTAAAAGGGGAAAAATATGCTCAACAAAGAACGCTAGCTTCTCTATCTCCGCAGAGAAAAAGCTAGTCAGAAGGCAACAAATCCGACAACCAAATAGGATATATTGACGCATCGATACTTGAGCAACTGTCCGTAGCAATAAAAGACCAAAATTCTAATTCATAATCTTACAAGAAAGATCCCAATAAAGGATCCAACTTGTAAAGTTACCAATTATAAATCCAATCCCAACCCTCAAAGGGATCTGGATAAATTGCTAGAAACAAATACCCAGACGTAGTGGTTATTTCTAAGCCTAACCGCAGAAGACCTTTCGTAAAAGAGACCTCCATGGTTGGCATACATAAAGAAACCTCGCAAGTAGTAGAAGTAAGGTCTTTATGTTAATCTGGAATTATACTCATCAACAGATAATAGAGCACTCACCTTTTAGAAGGTGGTCTCAAAAGGAAGGAAAAATCGTATGCCATAAAGCCACAAATGTTGCTGGTAGCGATGGTACACTTAGGTAACGGTATTGTCGTTGCCCATGGCTCTTCCCAACGCAGAGGCATAAAAACATTCCCCTATTAAGGGGCTAGATCTGCCGTCAGTAACGACAGTGTCGGTAAGTATGGCGGTAAGGTCAAACGGCAATAATTTCCACAGAAACGTAATGCCGTATAAGGAGGTTGTGACATTATAGGCGACACCGCTGTAAATAGCGACATATCACTAAATATGCCTAAGATTAGGAATGCCGTCAGAGACGACAAAGCCGTAAGCACTGGCACTGCCGTCAGTCCAACAACTCTCTCCTTTATCGAGAGGTATGCTGACGGCTCTGGAGGGCCAGAACCCCGAAGGGACTAGGCCTCTCAAAGAACAATTGCAAAAACACAGCCTCATAAAAATAAATCTAAGGTCGATGTCAGTATTGGGAAGACCAACCGCAGAGGAAGGTAACGACATGGGGTAGTATGCCCAAAAACTAAAGCAAAAAACAAGGTCAAATGCAATTCAATCTTAAATACCAGAGGCTAGGAAACGTTAGAACACTAGACTCAGCGCACCGACATTTTGAGCTCAAGCTTCACAAAGGGGAACTCGAAAGAACTAACAGAACCCAGCATGAGAAATCTCAAACGAATGTAGCATGGTGGACCATTGATATGCCGTCGAAAGATAGGCTAGGCCTGAATGCGACAAGTCAAAAGAAAAATCCCAGAGGCTAATAGAAATGGCAGTACAGAAAGCCAGCGAACCAACTATATACAAGTAAATGAGCTCACCCCTTGCAAAGGGTAGCTCTAAAAACTGTTCATACCTAGCCCTGAAAATTCTCGGTTGCTTGTATCACGATGGCCAAGAGCGTAAGCGGTCAAAATACTGAGAAATCGCCAACAAGTGGATCAAAAGACTCAGAAAACTAGTATAACTGAGGAAAAACTTCCCGAGGGGAAAAACCACTGTCAACGAGTCCAGAATTGTAGACCAAAACGACATTGGCGAGTCTGTCTTCAACTGAAAAGTTACCGTCCCTAGGCTAGGCTAACTAAAACAGACACACACCCACAAAAACATAAATTACAAAAATGCAATGTAAATGTAAACTTAAAATAGAGCCCAAAGCATTGCAATGCTAAAAAACAACTAGCTAACGTGAAACTTACACAGTAAAACATGTAAACACGAAATAAGGACGATTGGGTACAAAACCCGTAGCCCAAGCTAGCTGGACTCGAAGTGCTCAGGCTTCCTCGGTCGAAAAAGATAAATAATTATTTCCCGTAGGGAACCAAATCATTTGTGTCGGGTCTTTAGATGCAGCATCTTGGGCTTTAGCAATTCGTAATATTTTCTTTTCTCCTTCTGGTGTTTCCATCTCTTTATAGACTTCATTTAATGTCTCTGTCTCTGCCTTTGCGACTGCTCTTCTTGCTTCTTTCTTGGTTTTTACCCATTCTTGCACCTCATCATTCCACCACCACAATTCTTTATCATTTGGGGGTCTTCTTTCTGATGACTTTCCAAGTACTTCCTCACCAATCCTTTGAAGCACTTTACTATTCTCGGTCCACTATTCTTATCCAACCTCATGTACCCTTACTACTTCCAGCACTCTTTCCTTAAACAAGACGCTCAGTTATTCCTCTTTCAATTTTCACCACTTAATCTTTGGGTCCATTCTGGTCTTTTTACTTCTCCTACAATTCCTTAGTCTGCAATCAATTACCACTAACCTGTGTTGCGCTGTTACGCTCTCCCCATATATCACCTTGCAATTTCTAACTTCTGTCGGATGGTCTCATACACAGCAGCAAATCTATCTGACTCTCCCTGCCACCGCTACTGTAAGTAATCAGTCTGTTAATCTTTTTCTCAAAGAAAGTGTTGATCATTGCTAGGTCAAAAGCCACTGCAAAATCAATCACTCTTTCTCCCCCATCATTTATCTCACCCACACCCCAACCTCCATGCGCTCTCTCTATCCCTTCCCTACTAATTCCCAAGTGGCTATTCAGATCTCCTCCTATAATTACCCTTTCCCTTGCAGGAATTATTCCCAGCTCTTGGTCCATCTCCTCCTAGAATGTATCCTTCTCCTCCTCTTTACATCCTGTTTGCGGGGCATATGCACACACCACATTGACTATTGTTGCCCCCAGTCCTAGCTTTAAACTCATAATTCTGTCGTTGTTCCTATTCACCCCAATTCAACTCTTTCGATAACAATATTCCTATTCCATTTCTTCCTTCCATATTTGCTCCACTGTAATCTAATTTACAAACTTCGCCTAGTTCTCTTGCGTTATTTCCCTTCCATCTCCTGCACCCAGAGCAATCCAATCTTCCTTCTCTCCGTGAGGTCAACCAGCTATCGCCCTTTTCCAGTCATTGTCCCGACATTCGGAGTTGCTACTCTCATCCACTGAGGGGGGAGGGTGGGGGGCACGCCAACCTCAACTTGGTGTCGGTCCCAAGCCCGGGTAAATGGGGAGGGTTGGCAGCTGGAAAGGCATCCAGCCATGAAAAATTGGCCATAACAAATACAGGTATGGTCATTGATATATATATATATATATATATATATATATATATATATATATATATATATATATATATATATATATATATATATATATATATATATATATATATAATGTATGTAAATATGCATATATATATATATATATATATATATAAATATATATATAATTTATATATATATGTATATATATATATATATATATATATATATATATGTATATATATATATACATACACACACATGCATACTATAGGCTATTTTTTTAGCGGTGCATATTTGCACCAACTCACAGGGGTGCCCTTTTAACTTGGAAAGGTTCCTGATACCTGATTGGTCGGAAGTATTTTTGTCCGAACACCTTCATTGTTCTCAAATAATTACCAAGTAACGTGAATCGAAACTTATTTACTAACCTATATTTCTCCATCAGATATAGGTTTTGTCAATAAACAATGTGAAAGAATAAATATATTATAAAGTATTGTCATGGTAAGTCTAAATTTAATAACACAACCCACCGGAATCAACGACAGCAGCTTATTTTCGGATGCACGCTTTGTAATTTTGTAATTTTTCACATATTTTAACAAAAATTGGGATAAATTACACTCAGCATTAGTTGAACATGTTATTATAAACTTTCTTTGAATGCCAGAATTTACCAAAATCATGGAATTAATAAAACGCAATATTTGTGAAAATTTATGGGGAGGTAAAAGAATAGCCTGCAGCATCCTGGCGGGAAAACTATCCCTTCTGACTGTCATAGACGCAGTTTATTTTTTCGTAATATAGTTCGGCCTATTCCTTTCAGTTTAATTAGTCTTGCATTGCCTCTCTTCGTAATAGTTTGCTTAGTATTTTTTCCACATTCCTGTTCCTAACCTATTATCTATTTTCCTCGATATCACTTCTTTCATATATGGGATATCCCCACTTTGAGAAAACACCATTCACAAAGTCCACCTTGAGTAAACTTCGTTCACAAAGTCCACCATCAGAAAACATGATTCACTAAATCCACTTTGAGAAAACATCATTCACAAAGTCCACCTTGAGTAAACTTCGTTCACAAAGTCCACCATCAGAAAACAGGATTCACTAAATCCACTTTGAGAAAACATCATTCACAAAGTCAACCTTAAGTAAACTTCATTCACAAAGTCCACTTTGAGTAAACTTTATTCATAAAGTCCACCATCAGAAAGCATGCTATAATAAAAATAAAGAAAGAAAAAGAGAGATGTTGAGAAACATCCAGACAAAGGAGAGAAAAATTGGGCATACAAAAATAACTTAGCAATAAAAAGAATTATAATTGGAAAATATCAGTCTCTTTGGATATGACTTCAGATTTAGTATTATAATAGATATTTCATTATTATTATTAATATTATTATATTTATTATTATTATTATTATCAACTTCCTATTTTATCGGGTCATTATAAAAAATTATCTTTGCTTTTCTCTCTAAATTCCATTAACTACATTTACACTTATTGCTGTAATAAAGATAATTTCATTATTCCATTTTTTTAATTAGCATCTTCGGTAGATTTTCCTAATCATATCTATCCAAAGTCTTGCTATTCTGTCATTTATCATAAACTATATGTATTATTTGGGAAAAATATTAGTATATTGACAAGACTATTTTAGAGCAAGCGTCAATCATAACCATTGCTAAGGTATCGCCATTGTGCAATATCAGACCAATCAATCAATCTCAAGTACAGTAGAAGTCTGGGTCATCGTAAATATATTATGTCATGGAAGTTATTACAAGGCAAAGAACATTTGGGGATATTATTATTATTATTATTATTATTATTATTATTATTATTATTATTATATATATATATATATATATATATATATATATATATATATATATATATATATATATATATATATATTACTTCTGATAAATAGTTTATTTATTCCCTTATTTCTTTTCCTCATTGGGCTTCTTTTCCTGTCGGAGCCCTATTGTTTATGACAGCCTGCTTTTCTAACTAGGATTGTATACATGATTAACCAAAGAGTTGAATTTATTATTATTATTATTATTATTATTATTATTTTTAATATTATTATTATTAATTTCTAAGCTACAACCGTAGCTGGACAGGCAGAATGCTATAAGCCCAAGGGCCCCATCAGGGAAAATAACCCAGTGAGGAAAGGAAATAAGAGAAACAATTTAGAATATTGGAAAAATACTTTTTTTTTCCTTTTTCTCAAAAGAATTTCTTGAAAATAGAAAATAGAAAATGGAAGCCAGTCGTTAGATCCAATGGCAACTTGTCAATCAAATTCCCATCAACTGTATTGTCCTCTGGACTCCCTCTTCAATCATGGCCTGAGAGGATTTCTTTAGCTCTTTAGCCAGGTGGGGTTGACTCTATATCCAATCCCTTTCTTCCAAAAGCATACATCATGCTTGATTGCATTTCAGGGGTCTAATGTTTTAATATTTTATGGATCAGACAAAAATAGCTATTAGTGTTAGTTCCTTTATTGTCTGCAACCTCACCAACCTTGTAAGTTAAGGAGAGGGGGTTTGGAGGAGCCTATAGGTCTACCTGCTGATTCATCAGCAACCATTGCCTTTCCCTCCCTGGTCCTAGGTTGGGTGTAGAGGGATCCTGGCGCTGATCATATGTATCTATGCTTAGTCTCTATGGCGTTGGCCTGGCTAGGACAGTGTCACTGTTCCTTTCCTCTGCCATTCATGAGTGGCCTTTAAAACCTTTGAACTTTTAACGTAATCCCATGAGAAACTAAATGGATGAACGGAAGCGTTCTTAGATAAAGGTGATAATCAGTAAATGCATATGAATAATTGAAGGTGTTTCTACGCACCTACAAACCTTGAAACTGTTTGTAAAACTAGGAAAAATATCTGAAATACTTTCTGTTACACAAGGGTATTGTGGGATGAGGAACTTGAGTATTTGAAGGATTTTTGTGTGTGAATTAAAGCACAGGAATTTCTACTTTGACGGAGTATGAAAGATACGACGAAATGTTCCATCGTGGCACCCGAACAAAATATGTGTGTTGTGTGTTCGGTTCGACTTGTTATGTATTACCTCATGTAGCCTGAATTATAGTATCAAGGAAATAACAACACGTGATTCCAAGATAAGGTCACCGGAACTGATCTTTATTTTTTAACGAAACAGCGTATACTACAGAAAGTATGGCAAGCGGCAAGCCATATGACATCTCCCTTCCTTGAACAATAAGCATAATGAAGAAAACATATTTCCAGAAGATTCACAAATGGGGAAAAGGGAGGAATAAGCAAAGCAAAAAAAAAAAAAAAAGACTTTCAACTAAATCCATGATGCATGATATCAGTATTTAACAGTAGCACAATAAGTATATATTCAATTGGGTTACTACTACAATCAATGATAGATAAGGATATAAGGTATGCTGTTTACCTCATCGCCGTGTGTTCACGATATCAAGCCATGTTACGATATTTTTATGGCCAGATTCAATTTATCAGGTGTTTTAATAAGGCGTCCATAACTCGAGTATTTAATAAGGCGTCCATAACTCGAGTATCTGGCGCCTTGTGATTGAGTATCAGGCATGTGTATCTCGGGGGCCATCGTTGTAGGGGTTGTCGTGTTGTTGATTGGAGCATCTATCTGGTCATCCACAACGTCCTCTGGCACAGTATCAGTGGTGAATTTGAATTTCTCACCAGTGGTCCTCAGGTGTCTCCTGTTCCGTCGGTATTTCACTCCGTTGTGGGAAATCACATCATATGAACGTGGCTCTTCCCGTCTTTGTTGGACTTTCACCGGTATCCAACATTTCTTGCTGTGGTCCATCATGCGGACATCTTGGCCCTCACTAAGTTCTGGGAGTTGTTTAGCGGATTTATTGTAATGCTCCCGCCACTTGCATGTTCGTTCCCTCCGTGTGACTGGTTCTGAGCATATGGGCAGGTTGGATTTCATCTTCCTTCTGTAAAATAGTTCTGATGGCGATAGTTCTCCACCCTCAATAGGGGTTGTTCTAAGGCATAAGAGGGCCATGGTTGGGTTCTCATTACTCTCCGCAGCCTTGGTCAGTGTCCGTTCGATGGTGCCTACGAATCTCTTATCTTTCCCATTACTCTGTGGGTATCGCAGGCTGCTAGTTTGATGCTGAAACTCAAACTGTCTCGCGAAGTCACAGAAATCCTGTGAGCTGAACTGAGGTCCATTGTTGCTGATAAGGGTGTTGGGAACCCCATGTTCTGCAAATATTGGCTTGAGTTTCTGGATTATGGACTTAGATGTGGTGCTTGTAAGGCGTCTTATGAAGAAGAATGAACTGTAGTAGTCGACAACAAGTAGGTATTCCAACCCCTTGAGTTGAAATAAGTCACATGATATCTTGTCCCATGGATGGTCGCCTTCTACGCGTATCAAAGGTTCCTCTTGTTGACCTGTTTGGTTTCTTTGGCATCTATTACACTGTTTCACTAACAACTCAATGTCATCATCTATTTTGGGCCAGTATACACATTCACGAGCTCGTAATCAGCACTTCTCGATGCCTTGGTGACCGGTGTGTATGCGCTTTAGGATGTCAGACCTCAGACATCCTTGCACTTTTAGGATGATACCATCTACAACAGCTAACTCGTCTCTAAAGTTCCAGTAGGGCTGCAGAATGACTGGACATTCCTTCTGTACTTCTGGCCATCCTTTGTGGACCATCTCCTTTAGTATTGTCAGCTCACTATCCGTGTTTGTCGCTGACTTTATGGCTTCTAGCCTGTCCCACGATACGTTTCGTATGACATGGATGGTTACGTTCACATCTTGTATTTCCGGGCCTTGGACTGGCATCCTCGAGAGTGCATCGGCTATGCATATCTCCTTGCCAGGCTTGTACCGAATATCGTATGCGTATGGTTGTATCCGTAGCAGCATGCGCATCAGTCTCGGTGGTGCCTGCGGGATGCTTTTCTTGGCAATGGATTCCAATGGGTTTTGGTCTGTCTCCACTATTACGGGGCGGCCGTACACGTAGTGGTGAAACCTATTTAATCCGAATACCGCCCCAAGCATCTCCCTCTCTATGTTACTGTAATTGCTTCCTGTCTGCGAAAGACTTTTACTGACATAGGCCACAGGTCGACCATTCTGTAGGAGTGCAGCGCCAACACCTCTCATGCTAGCATCCGTTTGTATGGTGACCTCTTGCTTAGCGTCAAAATATGTGAGCGTCGCGCAGTTTTGATCATGTTTGATAGCTTCGAATGCCTTTTTGTGTTCTGGGCTCCACACATACTCCACATTTTGTTTGACAAGGTCTCTCAGAGTGGCAGTCCTGGTTGCAAGGTTTGGGATGAACCTGGAGAGATAGTTCACCATACCCAAGAAGGAATTCATTTCCTGTACGTCTTGAGGATGTTCCGTGTTGACAATAGCGGTTATCTTGTCTGGGTCCAGCTCCAGACCCTGTGATGTTAGATAGTTTCCGAAAAATTTGATCCTGTTTTGCCGTACTCTGCATTTTTATTATTATTATTATTATTACTATCCAAGCTACAACCCTAATTGGAAAAGCAAGATGCTATAAGCCCAGGGGCTCCAATAGGGAAAAATAGCCCAGTGAGGAAAGGAAATAAGGAAATAAATAACTGAAGAGAACAAATTAACAGTAAATCATTCTAAATAAAGTAACAATGTCATAACAGATATGTCATATATAAACTATTAACAACGTCAAAAACAAATATGTCATATATAAACTATAAAAAGACTCATGTCCGCCTGGTCAACAAAAAAGCATTTGCTCCAACTTTGAACTTTTGAAGTTCTACTGATTCAACAACCCGATTAGGAAGATCATTCCACAACTTGGTCATGGCTGGAATAAAACTTCTAGAGTACTGCGTAGTATTGAGTCTTATGATGGAAAAGGCCTGGCTATTAGAATTAACTGCCTGCCTAGTATTACGAACAGGATAGAATTGTCCGGGGAGATCTGAATGTAAAGGATGGTCAGAGTTATGAAAAATCTTATGCAACATGCATAAGGAACTAATTGAACGACGGTGCCGGAGATTAATATCTAGATCAGGAATAAGAAATTTAATAGACCGTAAGTTTCTGTCCAACAAATTAAGATGAGAATCAGCAGCTGAAGACCAGACAGGAGAACAATACTCAAAACAAGGTAGAATAAAAGAATTAAAACACTTCTTCAGAATAGATTGATCACCGAATATCTTAAAAGACTTTCTCAATAAGCCAATTTTTTGTGCAATTGAAGAAGACACAGACCTTATATGTTTCTCAAAAGTAAATTTGCTGTCGAGAATCACACCTAAAATTTTGAAAGAGTCATACAAATTTAAAGAAACATTATCAATACTGAGATCCGGATGTTGAGGAGCCACCGTCCTTGACCTACTTACAATCATACTTTGAGTTTTGTTAGGATTCATACCCCATAACTTGCACCATGCACTAATTTTAGCTAAATCTCTATTAAGGGATTCACCAACCCCAGGTCTACATTCAGGGGATGGAATTGATGCAAAGAGAGTAGCATCATCTGCATATGCAACAAGCTTATTTTCTAGGCCAAACCACATGTCATGTGTATATAGTATGAAAAGTAATGGGCCAAGAACACTACCCTGTGGAACACCGGATATCACATTCCTATACTCACTATGGTGCCCATCAACAACTACTCTTTGAGATCTACTACTTAAAAAATCAATAATAATGCTAAGAAACGACCCACCCACTCCCAACTGTTTCAGTTTGAAAACAAGGGCCTCATGATTAACACGGTCAAAGGCAGCACTAAAATCAAGGCCAATCATACGAACTTCACGACCACAATCAAGGGATTTCTGTACTGCATTGGAGATTGTAAGAAGGGCATCACATGCTCCAAGGCCTTTACGAAAACCAAATTGCAAACTAGGGAATAGATGATTACCTTCAGCAAACCTATTAAGACGTTTTGCCAGAAGACGTTCAAAAACTTTAGATAATATGGGAGTTATGGAAATCGGGCGGTAATCAGTGGGACTTGAGCTACCACAAACACATTTACATAGAGGAGTAACATTACCAATTCTCCAACAAGTGCTAAAAGCTCCTCTTCTTGCTAACTTGCGCAAAATAACAGATAACTTTGGAGCTAAGAAATCTGCTGTCTTTATAAAAAACAAAGGAAAAATACCATTTGGGTCTACACCTCCATAAGCATCAAGGTCCATCAACAGAGCTTTAATCTCACGAGATCGAAAAGCTAAACTAGTTAGTTTAGCCTCAGGAAAACAGGAATGAGGAAGTTCAAGTTTTTCATTACTCTGTTTACTGTCAAAAACATCAGCCAAAAGGGTTGCCTTTTCCTTTGGACAGTGAGTGACTGAGCCATCTGGTTTAAGTAAAGGAGGAACTGTTGCATCTACACCAAAGAGTGCAGATTTAAGGGTAGACCACCATTTATGTTCCTGAGTTGTACCAGAGAGGGTTTCTTTTATGATTAAATTGTACTCCTTTTCAGTTGAGGCATAAACTCTCTGAGCAAAAGCTCGAAGCTGAGTATAGTTGTTCCAGGTCAAATCTGATCTGTTACCCTTCCAAAGGTGATAGGCCTCCTGCTTCTCCAAATAAGCACGTCTACAATCATCATTGAACCACGGTTTGTCCTTCATTCGGTACCTTAGCACACGAGAAGGGATACGCCTATCAATTATGTTGACTAGATTCTCATTCAAAGAGACAACAGGATCTACACTATTATATAATTGTGACCAATTCAAGCACAAAAGATCATGCAAAATCCCATTCCAGTCTGCTTGGGATTTCATATAAATTTTACAGGAATATGATATATCAGGGACAGGCTGCTCAGTCTTCACTAATAATGAAATCAAGGCATGATCAGAAGTCCCGACTGGAGAATCAACCTTACGAGTTATAACGCCAGGGGAGTCAGTGTATACGAGGTCCAAGCAATTACCAGACCTGTGAGTAGCTTCATTTATGATTTGCTCACAGCCTGATTCAGAGGCAAAGTCTAAAGCTCTTAAGCCATGGCGATCGGTAGGAGAGATAGAACTTAACCACTCCCTATGGTGAGCATTAAAATCACCAACAAAGACAAAAGAAGCCTTTCTATCATCTTCTTGTATCTTAGCCATAATGGTAAGAAGACAATCGAAGATAGAATCATCCATGTCTGGATTCCGGTAGATCGAACACAAATAAAAGTTGTTATGCCTGCCACAAACTTTTATTACCTGAATCTCATGACATCCACATTGATAGCAGGACTTATGAGAAGCAGGGTACTCGGACCTAATATACACCGCCATTCCCCTGGCCCTAGGAATGGCATCACGTTTCAGCATTATTGGCTTCTTAAAACCAGTTATAAGGAGCTCAGATGAGTGCCTCATATTAGAAACCAAAGTTTCTGAGCACAAAAGAAAATCATACTGTCTGGACGCAACTGTAAGGTCTTGGATATTTGCATGAAGACCACGAATATTGCAATACAGAAGACGACATTGACGAAATCTAGGACGTACTGGTCCCGGATTTTGCTCAATGTCTCCAGACAGCATAAGAATTAATAGAAATAAAAAAGAGAAATCATACTTAAAAACTTGATTAACAAGAATTATAACAAAAACAATATGTACAGAATAATAAAAAAAGTGATTGATGATACCCATAGACTATAGTAAAAAGTCGGAAAAACTGGTCAACATGGAGGAGCCGATACACCATGCAAGGCTAAATACCCTCCAGGATAGCCACTTCAACTGAAGGGAGGACAGTAAGGATGGTTTTGAGAAGAAAAAATCAGAAAAAGGAAAAGACAACCTCTTGATAAACCACCAGGCATCCATGGCCCTTCTATTAAGCCTGCCCAACACACCATTTCAAAAAAACAAGAGGAAGAAAAAAAAATAAGATAGAATAGTGTGCCCGAGTGTACCCTCAAGCATTTGTTGGGATTGAGACGGAGGCCAACTTCTTTCGTTCGTTCCATCACTTTACGCAGCCTCTGTTGTGCTGTTCTTGTGTAGTTCCAAACACGACAATGTCATTGGCGATTGCGACTACCCCTTCTAGGCCCTCGAAGGTTTGGTCCACCTTCTTCTGGGGTCCAAGCAAATTCTGAGGTCTCCCAATGGTTTTTTGACATATACGATGTTGTTCACCCAGTCGGTTGGACTGTCAACTTTTTCAATTACGTCTATGTCAATCATACGTTTGAGCTCCTGTTTAACAGCATCCTTCAGTGTATCACCGGCTCGGCATTTGGTTGTACCTCGATATGATATTCACCCGGGAATAGTCCAATGCCGTCAAATAAAGTAGGATATTGTTTGATTAACTCCTCCGTTTCATCACTAAGTTCACTTGTCTCAATGCCAGCAACCTTGCATGTCTGTTGGCAGCTGGAGCAGTGTGCCTCCCTGCAATTGAGTGTTATTAAGCCAAAGCGTAGGCTGGACAACAGGCTTAGCATCGTTGTACCACTATCATCGGTAACGTAAAACTCACACGTCTCAGTTCGTTGGTGACAGCACCGTATGTTACAGACACCGTATTGTTTGATCTTATGATTGCCATATGCTGTCAGTGCTATGGGGCTTGGTCTAAGTGATTTTGGCTCACCGTTTTCTCCAATGTCATTAGGGAATAATAGTCTGTAAACACGTAAGGGCATAACATTAACCTCCGCGCCGCTATCGATTTTGCATTTTACGGTGACCGGTTGCTCTCCAATCATTTTGATGTTGGCGTGTGGTGGGGGCATTGTTGTTATGCCGTGTATTTTAGCCTCATGTCATTCTAAGAAGAAACCATCATCTTTGGAGTCTGTTGAGTCTCCATCGTCATTTCCGGTCAACTCATGCACTCGTTGGTGCCTGGCTGATGGGTTTGTTGTCGTTGGTTTATTTGCATTCTCTCCTGCCTCATCGCGCTTTTTCTTGAAGCACACGTTTCTCCAGTGACCTTTACCCTTACAGTAATGACACTCGCTGTCTGCGGCTGGGCAACGAGCGCCCTTCTTGTGCTGTGTTCCGTAGTTGAGGTATCCAGACGATCCTGTTTGTTTTGCTCGGTGTCAGTCTTGTCTTTTTGTGATAGCATGTATTGGTCTCTGGCCTTCAATATCGGATAGTTGTTCTGCGTGCCTTCATACGCTCTGGTAATTTTTATTGCCTCACCTAGGGTCAGTGTTGCATCCTTAGCAATCAATTTCCTTCGAATGTCCGAGCTGCAGACTCCTGCAATAAGCGTATCAAGTAGTTGTTCTTCTTTATTTGTGTATCCACACTCTGCCGGAATGACCCTGGCTCTTGTCATGATCATGTCGACAGTTTCCGTGGTCTCCTGTCTTAAGGCACGTAGCTTGAAACGAGCCACCCGGAAACTTGATTTTGGCTGCACATACACCTCAAAACCATCCCAGTGTGGTCTGAGTTTCTCTTTGTCTTCTGCTGTAAGGGCCCATCCATCCAGAATATCGCACCCTGTCTCTCCAGCCCATAGTATCAAGTATTGCACCTTCACCTTTTCATCCTTCTCTTCGAGAGGCCCATAAAAAATGAACTCCCATGTACGGCGGTTAACTCTTTGGCAGAATGTGCTATCGTGTCATCCTTACAAAATATATAGATGTTTACCTCTGAGAGTTTTCCATCTTGATATGCAAACAAAATATGTGAATGCTACTTGATTTTGAGAGAACGATCCATCGTGACACCAACAAAGAAAATCAATACCTAATCTCTGTAAGATGTGTAACACACAATAGGGAAATGCATTACTGAAAATGAGCGAAAGGAAAAGTTTTAGGGAAAAACTATTTGAAAAGAAAGGTTCTTGAAGCAATCATTTCAGTATGTGAAAGTGCTCCTGTGAATATTTGTTAATTTTTATGTAGGAATTAAATTACGCCCTTTTCAAGTTTTGAGAAATGAAATGGTTGGAAATGAATTGATAGCAAGTACCATTGAGTAGTCCATGAATGCATATCGTGTACAAGTAGGAATATGTAGTACATGACAGGCACAGTCAAACATCAAGTATTTTATTGGTAACAAAAGTAACAAGGAAATGGTAAGGAACTTTCATTAGATGGAAAAACATAACATTATAAAAAAAAGGAGAAATAAAGGAGTTGCATTTGAATAGTTTAGATTAATTAAAATGTCATTGAAATATGTTACTATGGTGCTCTTGAAAAAAAACCGGAAGAGCTGCCTGGCTATGCACAGGGAAGAGATAAGAGGTTCTGCTTTTAACCTTCTGGGTCCTGAATGTCACTAGAGAGAGAGAGAGAGAGAGAGAGAGAGAGAGAGAGAGAGAGAGAGAGAGAGAGAGAGAGAGAGCGTTCTGGTAATCATTTATTGGGAGTGTAAAAAAACATGCAATTGAAGGAAAAGTAGACCGAACAGACTGTCACAAAGGTATAGGTAAAAAAAGTAATGATCAGCTAATAATGGAAAAGAAAATTCTCCTAGGCACAGAATCCCATTAACGGTGTTTTTTTTTTATGCAAGTTTGAGCAAATGATTTTACGATAATGTGCAAAGGAGTTCGTTGAAGAGCTCTATCTAAAACAATTGCCTCAAAATTTAGTTTGACGTCAAAACCCAAAAGCTCAGTTTGAAAGTTTGACCTTTAAACACCTCCAGAATAAAAGCCATTATCGTTTGTCTAGCTGATTAGTTTTCTTATGCAAGAACTTAATAACTGAGACTGTAAAGATCTCTCTGTGCAATCAGACCATGAGTAAAATGGCTAATTATTTTCACCAGAAATGACATTTCATAATCGACTCTTTTCTTCGGTGCTGTCTGTTTACCGAGGAACCTCTTCCAAGCAATTATCTTTTTCTTATGTATTTTTATCTCCCTCCTTTCCCTTTTTCATCTTAGGACTTTCCACGAGGCACAGGAAGCCTCTCGGTTAATTCTAAAAGTTATTCATTAGAAACAAAGTTCCATTTACCCTCGAGGCTTCATCATCAAGACCAGAATTCCCTGACATTATCTCAGACGCAGTGCACAGACAACCCGTAATTATTATGAACTAATGTACGCGACCCGTCACAAATGACGGCTGAATATTGAGATGTATATGCACACGTGCGCACACACACATTCAACCCTTCTCACACCCTCCCCTTTCCTAACTGTAACATCTCTCACTAGGGTATGATTACTTCCCCTCCCTTCCTCCCAAGGGACTGGGAGAGTCCGAGTAGTTATGTGTCTGGCTATGCCACTGAGCTGACTGGCATATATATATATATATATATATATATATATATATATATATATATATATTTATATTTATATATATATATATATATATATATATATATATATAGATATAGATATAGATGTAGATGTAGATATATATATATATATATATATATATATATATATATATATACATATACATATATATATATATATATATATATATATATATATATATGTGTGTGTGTATGTGTATATATACACAAGGTCCTTTAGATATGCTCGGAGAGGTCGGCTCATCAGTGAGCTACAAGCATGTAGGCGGAGCTTTAGTGACGTCAATTTTCGGAGACGGTGACCGAGGTTTGACCTGACTAGAGGAAGTATTACTTGATCTCTTTCGCGTTTACGAACTTCCAGCAGCCAAGCCTTCTGTTTTACGCTGTATTTGGATGCCATATTAATAACAAAAAGATCATCAATATGGATGCCATAATGATAGCAAAAAGATCATTAAAATGGGCATTCGATATTTTAGTTCCCAAAAGAAGAAATAACAAAGAAGAAATGAATGCATGCTTGCAAACGCGCAAACGATGTTGACTGTAAGCTGTTCTTATTTGTTCAGTCCACTTTCAAGCAGAGGACTATGCTGATGACTTTGAAAATTTACTTTTTGAATAAAGATAATTGCTGAACTTTCTTTATTGTGTAAAGAAAAGTCATTGGGACTAAATTATTTATGTATTCCTTATTGGTTATTATTATTATTATTATTATTATTATTATTATCATTATTATTATTATTATTATTAACCAAGCTATAATCCTAATTGTGAATGCAAAATGTTAAAAGCACAAGTGAGCCTCCAACAGTGAAATTCTTCATTTCACATAACATTTCCTGAGCTGTCCTCTTGAGTCTTCGCTTTGTGACACGTCCATATCTATCCTTTTCCTTTTCAGATACACTGCTACCTGAAAAGACATTGTTGCCTTTCAGAGTTTATGAAATCACAACAACAATTCCGATACAAAAAACTGAATAGTTTTCATATATTTATGGTTACTTTAGGGGGCAATAAACCGATAAAACACAAAAAAACTCTTTGGAAAAACTCATCATCATCATCATCATCATCATCATTATCTCCCACGCCTATTGACGCAAAGGGCCTCAAAACTCAATATTTTCAATCTTTTAACAAAAAATAGTATGGAAAATCTATTTGAGCGCTTGTAAAAACTTGTAGAGGTATTTAAAGAGAAAAACCTTTCTAATGATTTGATGGTTTGGGGACACCTCAGTAGCGAATCAATTGGCTGGTAAAGGTGAAAAAATGAAATCAAGACGAAAATTACAATGGTGCCTAGAAATAACCTCATGGTAAGTTAGATTCCATAATTAGTTATTCATATTTTTCAAAATGATTGATTAGCTGCCTACAGCATCATTATATGTTATTAATATTTTTCAAAACGATTGACTAGCTGCCTGCAGTTCGTTACATGTTGAATAGTTTTTGCCTGGGAATTAAAAATGTCAAAAAAGAAATAAGTATGTTACAAGTATTTCCAAACTTTAAAGGTCCGTAGCCAATATCTAGTTTTTTTGTTCTTCAATTATTAAAAAAAGAAAAGTTTTTCACATATTTACGTGAAACTTCTCATGGATGTTGATATCAGTCGTACATATATACGAAAAATATTGTTTTTGTGACAAATAATAAGAAAAAAAATCCTAGATTTCCGTGACATTATTCTGGGCAGCCATATTATGGGCATAATACCCCACAAAAAATGTACTGATATTTTTATTATGTTTAAGTACATCCATGAAAAATTTCGTGTCTCTAGCACAAATGATAAAGCCTGTAGGATATTTTTAGAACTTTTATTATTTTTTATATATGATGTCTCAGCCCGGTTATTTCCTTATATCACATCGACACAATATTTCAAATCATATTTAACATAATCTACGAAAGTATCATAATATTAAATACTTTTTTCACCGATTTCCGTTTTATTTCTGGTTTGACGTCCCCTTAAAGACAACGGCAGAGAACTTTAATTTAGTAGTCCACAGACGGTAAAATATTCTAGGAAAATGGAATCGAAGGGAAGAAATGTATCATGCAGGTTTTTTTTGACAAATTGCTCAATTTTTCCCTTAGATTGAGCAAAAAAATAAAGGGGGGGGGGATTGGCACAGGATCTTTCAATTCCCAGGAGTCGGTACTTCAGGTCATCAGCATAGTCCTCTGCTTTAAAATGGACTGAACAAATAAGAACACGCTTCCAGTCAAGATCGTTTGCGCGTTTGCAAGCATGCATCCATTCCTTCTTCGTTTTTTCTTCTTTTTGGAAGCTAAAATATCGAGTGCTCATATTAATGGTCTTTTTGCTATCATTATGGCATCCAAATGCAGGACAAACGGAAGACTTGGCTGCTGGAAGTTTATAAACGTGACAGAGATCAAGTAATACTACCTCTAGTAAGGTAAAAAAAAACATCGGCGACCATCTCTGAAAATTGCGTGATTATTATGAAACTTCGATGTATGCTCTGCCATAAATAAAATTTGTACTTTAAGTACAACAAAATAAAAATATTTATGCCTTAAGAAGTATTTTTGGAAAGGGATTCTTGCATCGTGTTACTACGTATACCTGTCAAGAGTCAGTGTTGTCAGGGGAGACTGCTCGTAGCGTGACGTCATGCACAGTGGCAACGTATTTTCGCTAGCTGATGAGCCGACCTCTCCGAGTATATTTAAAGGGCATTGTATATATATATATATATATATATATATATATATATATATATATATATATATATATATATATATGTATATATATTGTATATTTGTATATATACATATATATTATATACAATATATATATATATATATATATATATATATGTATATATATATTTATATGTATTTATATACTACAGGGTAAGTTATATCCCTATCTGGAAAAGCAAGATTCTATAAGTACAAGGATTCTAACAAGGAAAAATAGCTCAGAGAGGAAAGGAAATGAGGAAATAAATGAACTACAAGATAAGTAGTGTGGAGGATTTATTTTTGCTTTATTTTTATTTTTGTTTTGCCAAATTCTGTGAGAGAGAGAGAGAGAGAGAGAGAGAGAGAGAGAGAGAGAGAGAGAGAGAGAGATATTGTGTTAGCGAGCGAAAGTAGTTAGTGTAACGATCGTTTGTGGTGAGGAAGACTGTTGGTATAAATGAGATTGTTTGTTTACATTTTTAGTAAGGTTACGACAGTGGTGAATGTTTCGGAGCGAATGCTTTTTTATTTGACTGCAGCATAAGGCAGTTGTGTGAGTGCTGGATAACTATTTATATATTTTCGACCAGCGTGGAAGTGTTTTTTGATTTTCAAAGTAAGTACAGTTTTGTTTATCTTTGCTTGTCGTGATTGTGAATGATAGGAACAATTTATTATTTATCTTTGATTATAGTGCGATAGTTCAGTTAGCTAGAAGTGTTCGTAAGTGTTTTTCTTTTTTATTTTGGCAGGCTGCGATTCCTCCTTTGGAGTGACCGAATTTTGAAAGTGGATTTATTGTTGATGACCTGGCCTGTATTAAGATTTTGTTTGTACCGCTCATTTGACTGCTCAACTGTTGACGACCTGGCCTGTGTATTTGGATTGATGATGATGATGATGACGATGATGATGATGATGATGATGATGATACTGGCACCTGTGACTCAAGGAGTTGAGGCCGATATGGCATAGAGAGAGAGAGACTCCTGTTTACCATATAGTGGTAGTTTGCCGTGAAAAGACAGTTCGGCTTGTGTGTGGCGTCAGTGCTGGTGTCGCAATATTTATAAACATATATTTTGAGTTGGTGTGCGGTTTAGATTTAAGTTTGTTAGGTTTTTTTTGCGTTAATTTGGATGGGGTTTATGGTATATATAGTGTAAAGTTTTTGATGCTGGTGATTCTAGTTTAAAGTGTTAAGTTTTGATGAGTTTAAAGTTTTTTGGGATGGTTTGGTTTGATTTATTATAGTTTGTAAGAAATATATAGTTTTAAGGGTATGTTTTGTTTTGTTTGTCCTTTTGTCCAAGAGTCCAGTTGATAAAGTAAGGGGAAAGTTTGTGTTGTGGAGATAATTGTCTGTTAGAGTGATTCAAGGGTGTGGGGCTTGTTTTTTAAACATCCCGCCACATTATTTTGGCGCCCGAACAGGGACTGCTGAGGTGGGATAGAAGCTGGACTGTTGGACGAAGGACGGAATTAGGTTAAGAATTTAGGATTAAGGTTGATGAAAAATGGAAGAGCAGAACAAGTTACTGAAGGAGGAATTGCGGCTGAGTAAGGAGCGTGAGGAGAGGTTGCTAATAGAGAATGAGAGGTTGAACTGGGAGAATGCGGCGATGCAGAAGGAGCTTAGGGAGTTAAAGGGGACAGTAGAGAGAGTGGAAGAATGTGTTGAGATGAGGATGCGAGAGAATGAAGAACGAATGGAGAAACGAATGGAAGATATGATGGGGCAAGTCATGGGGATGATGAAAACTATAATGGGTGAAGGTGCAGTCGGAGGAGTGTCCTCAGCTTCGGGTAATGGGTTGGTAGTGAAAGAGAAGGTTAAGGTAGGTTATAATGGGAAAGGAAGTGATAGTGATAGTAGTAATAGTGATGGTGATATTGAAGATAAGGGAATTAGGCATAGTAAGGATGAACAGAAAGGGGAGAGGAAAGATGAAAGGAAAGGTAAAAGTGATGTGAAGAAAGAGAAGAAAAAGTATCAGGCTGATAGCAAGGACGATCGTGAATGGGTGAAAGTGGTAAGTAAGAAAAAGGGTAAGAAGGGAATGGTTAAGGATAGGAATTTAAGTGTGGAAGTGGATTCATTATATTCGAATGAGGAAGAAGGTAACAAGGGAGTAGACAGTGATGATAGCAGTGAGAATGAACGTGATGTGTGTAAGACTGTGTTTATGAGAGAGGTACCTCGGTGTGAAAGGTTCAATGAGCATAGCAGTAGGGATGTAAATGATTTTTTCAAGGAGTATGAGAGGTATTGTCAGGATAAGTATGGTGATAGTAAAAGAGTTTGGGCTAGGGAGTTAGGAGAATATTTGACTGGGTATTTGTTGACGATGTATGGAGTGATAATGAGTGTAGGGGACGTTGATTATGAAAGTGTGAAAACGAGAATAATTGAGCAGGTAAAACGTATGAAAGGGAGTGTTAAGTATAAGCGTAAAAATGATTTTGATGAGGCAAGGATGAATGCAGGAGAAGCTATATCAATGTACGTATGTAGGTTGGAAACTTTAGCTAGGAAGAAGTATGGGGATGAAGGTATAAATGAGAATAAGGAGTTAATGAGGAAGTTTTTGGCAACAGTACCTGAGAATGTGTGTGAATTTATTAATTTGAAACGCAAAGAGAAAATGAGGTGGACGCAAGAGAGATTGACATGGGATGATATACTAGAGATAGTTGAGGATTATGAGTTAGATAGGTGCATGAAAGAAAGTAAATCTGTGAGTGTAAGAACTGGAATGGAAGAAAGTGTAATAGAATTTGGTAGTTATAAGGACGCAATTTTGAGAGGACCAATGAGGGTAGCTGATAATGTAGTAGATAGGAGTGTTAGGGCGAGTAATGTGGGAATACCTGTAAGGACAAATGAAGGGTTTAGGCAAGGGAATCAGGTTTGGAGGGATAGGAGTGCTAGTGCGCCGCAAGATAGGTCAGGTAGTTGTATCCGTGAAGAGAAGTGTTATAGATGTGGGAAAGTAGGACATAAGAAGAATGAATGTAGATGGGCTCTTGGTGCTTGTTTTGGATGTGGTGAGGTAGGGCATAGAATTAGCGAGTGCACGAAAGAGAAAGGGGTAAAATGTTATCGGTGTGGTATGACAGGGCACATAGCGAGTGGATGTCGGAGTAATCGTACAAATGTGATTTGCGGTAATTGTGGTAAGGATGGGCATTATGCTAGAATGTGCAAGGAGCCACGGGGTAAGTGTACTGAATGTGGTGCAGATGGGCATGTAGCTAGAGTATGTAGGAAGAAGGGAGTAAGTCAGCCAGGATGTTCGGGAAACTAGAGTGTGAGAGGGTTCAGCTGGGTGAGTCCTCCTGTGTGTGTGGAAGGAATAGGATCAATGTTTGTGAGAATGGGATGAATAATTGGTTAGAAATGAGCAAGTATGAATCTAGTATGCATAAAAAGTTAGGGCTGGAAAATAAACAATTAGTGTTAGTTGAATATAGGAAAAAGAGGCGTTTGAAAGTTTTACGTAAGGATGAAAAAAGGGAAAATTTTATAAGTAAAAGTGAGACTAGAAATAAGTATGACAAGGGTGTAAATGTGCAAGTGTGTATGGAAGATAAATGTGTTAATACAGATGAATCATGGCTGAGTATGAATGATACCTATAGTGTGTGTGGCTTTTCCTTAGGTGATGTAAAAGAAAGGATGACGAATGCGAGAGTGAGAGATAGGAGAATGATTAGTAGTATGAATGAATCTTTTACTAAAGTTGAGAATGTTTTTGATGAAATGGATGAACTGTTTACAGAAATGAGTGTAATTATAGGGCCAGATGAGAACGAGGTAGATATGATTGTACAGGATATATTAGATGATAGGGATTTAGATAGAAATAGTGTTAATGTAGCGAATGATTGTGATAAGGAAGAAGTGAATGAGAGAGTATATGGAGGCCCAGTTACTCGGAGTAGAGGTCCCGTTCCCGACTGCGACTGGGTTATGAAAAAAATAATGTAAGTGTTGTGTGAGAAGGATTTGGCAAAGTAAGGGGGGAGGAATGTGGAGGATTTATTTTTGCTTTATTTTTATTTTTGTTTTGCCAAATTCTGTGAGAGAGAGAGAGAGAGAGAGAGAGAGAGAGAGAGAGAGAGAGAGAGAGAGAGAGAGAGAGAGATATTGTGTTAGCGAGCGAAAGTAGTTAGTGTAACGATCGTTTGTGGTGAGGAAGACTGTTGGTATAAATGAGATTGTTTGTTTACATTTTTAGTAAGGTTACGACAGTGGTGAATGTTTCGGAGCGAATGCTTTTTTATTTGACTGCAGCATAAGGCAGTTGTGTGAGTGCTGGATAACTATTTATATATTTTCGACCAGCGTGGAAGTGTTTTTTGATTTTCAAAGTAAGTACAGTTTTGTTTATCTTTGCTTGTCGTGATTGTGAATGATAGGAACAATTTATTATTTATCTTTGATTATAGTGCGATAGTTCAGTTAGCTAGAAGTGTTCGTAAGTGTTTTTCTTTTTTATTTTGGCAGGCTGCGATTCCTCCTTTGGAGTGACCGAATTTTGAAAGTGGATTTATTGTTGATGACCTGGCCTGTATTAAGATTTTGTTTGTACCGCTCATTTGACTGCTCAACTGTTGACGACCTGGCCTGTGTATTTGGATTGATGATGATGATGATGACGATGATGATGATGATGATGATGATGATACTGGCACCTGTGACTCAAGGAGTTGAGGCCGATATGGCATAGAGAGAGAGAGACTCCTGTTTACCATATAGTGGTAGTTTGCCGTGAAAAGACAGTTCGGCTTGTGTGTGGCGTCAGTGCTGGTGTCGCAATATTTATAAACATATATTTTGAGTTGGTGTGCGGTTTAGATTTAAGTTTGTTAGGTTTTTTTTGCGTTAATTTGGATGGGGTTTATGGTATATATAGTGTAAAGTTTTTGATGCTGGTGATTCTAGTTTAAAGTGTTAAGTTTTGATGAGTTTAAAGTTTTTTGGGATGGTTTGGTTTGATTTATTATAGTTTGTAAGAAATATATAGTTTTAAGGGTATGTTTTGTTTTGTTTGTCCTTTTGTCCAAGAGTCCAGTTGATAAAGTAAGGGGAAAGTTTGTGTTGTGGAGATAATTGTCTGTTAGAGTGATTCAAGGGTGTGGGGCTTGTTTTTTAAACATCCCGCCACAGTAGTAAACAACCAAAATGAAATATCTTATGAACAGTAACATTAAATTAGATCTTTCATATATAAACTATTAAAACTTAAATAAATGAGCAAGAGAAATTAGATAGAACAGCGTCCTGTAGTGTACCCTCAAGCAAGAGAACTCTAATCCGTTTTAGTGGAAGACCATGGTACAGAGGCTTTGGCACTACCCAAGACTAAAGAATAATGGTTTGATGTGTGAGTGTCCTTCTTCTAGAATACCTTCTTACCATAGCTAAAGAGTTTCTTCTACCCTTACCAAGAAGGAAGTAGCCACTAAATAAGTACAGTGAATAGTTAACCCCTTGAGCAAAGAAGAATTGTTTAGTAATCTTAGTGTTGTCAGGTGTATGAGGACAGAGGAGAATGTGGAAAGAATAGTCCAGACTGTTCGGTGTATGTGTAGGTAAAAACAAAATCTGCCGTAACAAGAGAAAGGGATACATTGTAGTGATGTCTAGCCAATCAAAGACTCCAATAACTCTCGAGCGGTAGTATTTTAACTGTTAGCTGGTCGTCTGGCCAACACACACACACAGACATACACACATACACACACATATATATAAAAGTCCTTCAACGAAATACAACCAGCTAACATTCAAAAGTATTTGAAGATTAAAAGTTTAATTTTTATCTTCTCAAAATATTTTAGTTCATCCTTTTTGCTTGGATTAAGAAATCCATATTTAGATTATGTTTTTTTAAGCCTGGTTTAATTGAAAGAAAATTAATATCGTTATCAATGAAATTTGGATGTTAAAGCCAAATTAATAAGATATATTTTAAGGTGTTTTTGAAGGATCATTTTGGAAATTAAATCGCAAAATTCCCATGAATTAATAGTGTTGGATTACGTATATTAAAAAAGATCTTAGCTCCTCTGGTTTCTCTAAGGCTGAGAGTCTTACCAGGAAGGAATGAATAATCCTCATGAATGATTTCCTACCTTCATTTTCAGGATCTGAATAAAACAGACGATTCCTGCTGATGGTTTCATTTCCGTTAATGGCTGAGCAGACCCAACGACATGACATTACATCGGGCGCAATTTTCATAAAGAATTTCTAATGTCCAGCGATGTTGAAATGGAAGATTCTGGGAACGCTTTGCGTCTTGCCACTAACTGATGACGACCAGACAAGAATTTCTTCCAGGAATATTCATACATTGCTTTGGCCATTTCCTTTAAATACGCCTGGAAGTATTGAAAGCTAGTTTACACGACGCGTGAATAATGACGGCTAAATATTTATATAGATATGTACACACATCCACCCCCTTTCACCAGGCTATGAATATTCCCTCTCCCTCTACCCGAGGAACGGTAAGATCTGAGCGTGACCGGATATAATATATATATATATATATATATATATATATATATATATATATATATATATATATATATATATATATCTAGCGCTTACTCTTTACTATACAGAAGAAATTGCTTTTACCACTTCTTTTCTTGATTCTAATTTTTAATAGCGTAGGACTCTATCTGTTTATTTATACTAGAAATGCCATTCTCTAAGTCATTAGGTAATCTTTCGTAGAAGCTTGAATGCATTAAAGAAATTTCATCGCTCTAAGTGCTAAAGCACATCGTCCTAAGCCAGTGAAATACAAGTTATGGATCCTTTGGGAGAGACCATGCTTTTTGAATGGCTTTAGATTAGGGCTCCTTCTGGGGTCAGCTGATAGGAAAATCCTATTATTATTATTATTATTATTATTATTATTATTATTATTATTATTATTATTATTATTATTATTATTATTATTAATTTTTTAATCTTTTATTATTATTTTTTATTATTAATATTTATTATTGTTAATATTATTATTATCATTATTAATATTATTTTTATTATTAATTGTATTAATTTTAATATTAATATTATTATTATTATGAATGTTATTAATATTATTAATATATATATATATATATATATATATATATATATAAATATATATATATGTTTATATGTTGATATATATGTGTGTATAAATGTATATATATATATATATATATATATATATATATATATATGTATATATATATAATATGTATATATTTATATATATGTATATATATGCATATATACGTATATGTATATATATAAGTATATGTGTACATATATTATATATAAGTATATATATATATATATATATATATATATATATATATATATATATATATATATATATGTGTGTGTGTGTGTGTGTGTGTGTGTATGTATGTATGTATATAATGATCTCCTCCTACGCCTATTGATGCAAAGGGCCTCAGTTAGATTCCGCCGGTCGTCTCTATCGCTAGCTATTAAATCAATGTTTCTCCATTCATCATCTCCACGCTTCATAGTCATTAGCCGTGTAGGCCTGGGTTTTCCAACGCTTCTAGTACCTTGTGGAGCCCAGTTAAAAGTGTGGTGAATTAATATCTCTTGGGGAATGACATTTTAGGTCATTGGTAGTTCTCGAGCCCATTGTTAATTTGCAAACATGGTGCAACAACAGTATTTTCCAGGCAAGAGGTGTCTCTCTCTCTACACTGGAGCCTCCTCCCATTATTATTATTATTATAATTATTATTATTATTATTATTATTATTATTATTATTATTATTGTTGTTGTTGTTATTGTTGTAATTCATGGGGATGATACATTCATATAAAAAGTAAAAAAAAACTTAAACCCCCCCCAAAAAAATAACGAAAACAAGATCGAAAATATTTGAACCAAAATGGAAAAAACGTAAACAACAATCCCTTAAAGATGAACCAACAAACAGAAGAGTAAAAGCAGAATTTAGAAAAAAAAAAAAAGGCAATTTCGCTACATCTCCGCCCATTCATATATTTTGTTTAGATCTCTTTGTAGTGAGTTCCTATCTTCATCACAAGTAATTTCTCTACTTATTCTTGTGTCATCGGCGAAACTTCTCACTACGGAGTTTTCAACATCACAGTCTATGTCTGAGATCATAATAACAAACAGCCGTGCAGCTAGTACCGTACCTTGTGGCACACCCGATATTACCTGGGCTTCATCTGATTTCTCGTCATTTGCAACCACTATCTGTTTTCTGTTTTGCAGGAATTCTTTTACCCATTTTCCTATCTTTCCCACAATATTATGCTTTCTCATTTTTTTCTCCAATATGTTATGGTCTACCTTGTCAAAGGCTTTTGCAAAATCTAGATAGATCACATCTGTGTCTTTTTCATTTATCATATTTTTGTATATGTTTTCATAATGTGCTATCAGTTGGGTCTGTGTACTTTTTCCAGGCACGAAACCGTGTTGACCCATATTAAACAAATTATTTTTGACCAAATGGTTCATTATTTTCTTTTTTATTACCCTCTCATACACTTTCATAATATGTGATGTTAGACTAACAGGTCTATAATTGCTTGCCTCTAGTCTTGATCCACTTTTGAAGATAGGGGTTATATAGGCTAATTTATGTTTAACATATATCTCGCTCATATCTACACTCTGTCTTAGCAGTATTGCAAGCAGCTTCGCGATAGTGTTTGCAGTTTTTTTTAACAAAATCGCTGGAACTCCATCTGGTCCGGCTGCCGATCCATTTTTAATTTCGTTTATAGCCTGCACAATATCTGCTTCATTAATATCTATGTCCGTTAGATATTCAACATTTTCTTCTCTCATTTCTGTTTCATTATTCTCATTCGCAATTCTTGGCGTGAACTCACTCTTATATTTTTCTGCTAATATATTGCATATTTCCTTTTTTTCATTCGTTAGCCGTCCTTCAATTCTTAGAGGGCCCATTTCTATTCTCCCTTTATTCATCTTTTTTGCATAGGAGTAAAGTACTTTGGGGTTTCTTTTTATATTTTGAAGTGTCCTTTCTTCTAAGTCCCTTTTTTCATTTTCTTTCGACTGTATAATCTTTTGTTCTGCATTTTCTATCTTACATTTTATTTCCCTCATTTTCCACACATTTTTTTCTTTTGCAAGATTTTTCTTCCACTTTCTAATTTTCTGAAATAAGATCCTTCTGTCTCTTGGTATGCACGTCTTTTGTTTATTGTTTTTTTTCGGTACATATTTTTCAACAATTTTCTCCAGTATTTTGTACAGTATGTCCGTATTTACCTGTATATTATCACTTACAAATACTTTTTTCCATTCTTTATTCAGTTCTTCATTTATTTCTGACCATTTTATATTCTTACTGTAAAAATTATATTTTCCATATCCTTCCCAAAGTTTTGTGCTTTTATTAATTCTGTGATCACTTGCTTTGGAATGAACTATCAATTCTTTGACATTGTGGTCTGAAATTCCCGTGTAATACACTATTATTTCTTCAACATAATTCACCTCATTCACAAATACTAGATCTAGGACATTTTCCTTTCTTGTTGGAATGTGGTTTATTTGTTGCATATTATGTTCTAATAGCATATCTTGAAGCTTTTCAAATTGCCTCTTATCTTCTGCGCTACTATTACTCTCTTTTTTATATGTATACATACAACCACTTTCTTCTATCCGTTCTTTCCAATCCACGAAAGGAAAGTTAAAATCTCCGGATAGGAGTATATTCCAGTCTTTATGGTTTCTACATATATCATCTATTTTTTCTATTATTATGTCAAACTCCTTAGTATTTGGGGGTCTGTAAACTACAATATTCACTAGTTTTTCAAATTCAAATTCTACCGCAATCAATTCACATTCTGTGTTGCTGTATTTTTCACAGACTTTTCCTTGATTTATGTCTCTTCCATATATTGCAGTTCCCCCTTGATTCCTATTTTTTCTGCCTGATCTATAAGTTTGGAAACCCTTTATCTGGTCATCACTGCCAGTCTTTTGGGAATACCATGTTTCACTTATATTTAATATATCTATTTTTTCAATTTGGGTTAGTTCTTCTAGGAACTCTATTTTCCTTTTAGAGTTACTCGTGACTAAACCCTGTGCATTCATCACTAATATGGTTTGTGTTTCATTCCCATTATTTAATATTGGTAATAATATGGATTCTCCCATGCTTCCTTCCTGTTCTGATATGATGTTCTTTTCTTCATTTCTCGGAATTCTGCCATTAAAAAATCCAACTTTTCCATAATATTTGTTCTTTCGCCTTCATACTTATTGTTGTGTGTAAACCTGCAATTATCCCCATATCTGCACCAACCCCTGGCATTATAGATGCATTCTTTGTAGTTGGGCTCTATTTGTGGAGATTTGGGTTGAAAGGCCTTTTTTGGTGCAAAGTGCAGTATATACGCGGCCTGCTTTTTTGTTTCTTTTTTTGTTTCATTTTTGTTTTTCTTTTCAGTTTGCTGAGTTTTCTTACTCTCATTCATAGTTGCAGGATGCATATATCGACATTTTTTGTTGAAACTGCATCCTTTTCCTTCTTTTAGGGTTTTGCATATTTTTGGATGGAGATCTCTGCATTCGTCTCCATATCCGTCTAAATACACACATTTACCATATATTTCATAATTATGGCATATCTTTGGATGCTTGTAGTAGCATCTTTCGCCAAATTTGCAATTCCCTCTTTTCAGCCTATTACAGACTATATCTTTCTTTTCTTTTTTTTTCTTGTTCTTGCTCTTCCCTAAAAGTATGTAGGTCCGGGTAGAGTCTCTTGGGTCTATTATTTGTTTCCATCTGATAATTTATTTCTTCATAAGTATGTTGTTGGATGGCATCATAAGTTATATCAATGATTTCCTCTGCATCCTTACACATATCCTGTTCATTTTTCTCTTCTTCTTCTTCTTCTTCTTCTTCTTCTTCTTCTTCTTCTTCTTCTTCTTCTTCAACTATTTGTAGCTTTAGTCTCGACTTAATTATATTTTCTATCCAGACTAAGCATGTTGAGCAGAATACCTTTGTGTCTCTATTTTTTATTTTTTGCTGTATTTCAGCACATGTGGGGTGTGTTGGAACATGACAGGCATTAAATTTTCTAATCAGTTGTTGAGGATTATTAATGGAATACCATATCTTACATGTATTACACCATTTTGGCATTCTTTTTCCCAATGCATCAATCAGCATATTCACCATATTGGACTTGTTATTGTTCTTTGATGGAATGTGTTGACTGATGTAGACTTTCTTTATAAGTCTCTTTATCACTTGGATCTTCTTTGGAATTTCTTCAATTATTTTACTGATGTTTTCCGCAGATTTGTTCCAGTCTATTGGATCATATTGTTTCAATATGTCTGCGAATATTTTTCCGTCACACTGGTTGGAGTTGCTAGTGACATCTGTTGTCAATCGGTCGAGCTCCTGTTTCGTCAACTCATGGAATTTGCTTTTGCTGTCTCTCCACGAGTTGCCTGTGTTATACAGTGCCATCTTGATCCGATTTTTATTAATTCACAAGATAACTATCCTATGCCGACGTTTTATCCCACTTTTCTGCCCTCAAACTAATCACCGACTATTCACGAAAACGTGTAGCTATATTTCACTCGATAGCCTTTTTGTTAGAGAGAGAGAGAGAGAGAGAGAAAGAGAGAGAGAGAGAGAGAGGTGGAGATTACTTTAAAAATGAGAAAAATACACGAGCCATCAAGTTTATTATATTTAATAGTATTAGTAGTAAATGATTGGTTGAATCTTTATAACGGCTTAGGGAATTGAGAATTGGTCGATATGTTGAAGAAAGAGAAATAAATTGTGCAAGTAACGTAGACCTTTTTTCTTAATGATAACTTGTTTATTCCTTTAATTTCGCTGCTATCAGATATGCATGTTTGTTTTCCTTTATCAAAGACTTCCATCCAAAAAATCCAAGATCGAGTTCATCCGAGAAGAAAACTTTCTCGAGAGTCAGTTTCGTATTCTTGAATTTCTTAGTTCAAACTCGTATTCTGAGTTTTTCGAGAAGTACTGGCCGGCTTTCAATTTACAAAATAAGATATGCCTATCATTTTTTCCTTTTTCTAAGTGTGCAATATTTATGTTATTTTTCTTTTAGTTGCAAGAAAAGTAGACGATATGGATTCAAAAGTCACATAATGCTCACTCAATACTCTTTTCTTTTTGAATTATCTGTTATTTATTAAGGTATGAGAGTTTTCCATTAGATTTGTATATTGCTTCATCTTTTCTGTAATTTACAAGATATAAAAGTTGGTGGATAATTCAGAGTGATATCGATATCGACTTATTACTTACTTTTAGATAGATAAATAATAAGAATTACCTATGTAATTATAAGGATTGGCTCCTGTATAGTAGCTTCTGAAAGATATATATATATATATATATATATATATATATATATATATATATATATATATAGATAGATATATATCCATATATATATATATATATATATATATATATATATATATATATATTATATATATATATATATATATATATATATATATATATATATATATATATATCAAATGTCTTTTTTCTTTCAAGTGACGGCTCTGTAAGATGTTAAATCATTTAAAGAATGCAATGTGTGATGTATATCAAAGCCACTCCGTGTCATACAGTATCACTCATAAAATGATGCAACTGCTTTTGTACTAATGCACAATTTAATAATCACATGTCCATCTCCTTTTTATTTTCTAAAGTATGATTTTTAATACTCTTCTCCCAACAGTGACATTATTTCCAAATTAGTACACTTCCACGAAAAAAATTTCATTCTCATTTACCTCTCCAACTCCATAACTACCAACAGTGCAATGTTATTCTGTCTCCTACATTTCCATTTAGATAACTTGACACAACCTAACTTTGCATTCAAGTAACTTAGAATAACTTACCTTTGCATTCGAATCACCTAGCACAGCCTGCCTTTGAATTCAAGTAACTTACCGCAAAATACCTTTGTATTCAATTAACTTAGCACAAACTACCGATGCATTCAAATCACCTAGCACAGTCATCTTTTATTGTTCTCCAAAACCAGTCTGGCATATACAGTATTCAGATTTCCAGACTCACACAATTCCACCTACCTCTGCATTCAAATCACCTCACTCAGCCCACTTTTATTTTTCTCCAACCCAAGTCAGGCACCTACAGTATTCAGACTCCCATACCCGGATTCTTCCACTTACATTTGCTTTTAAATCAACCAGAACTATATTTGGAGAGCCAGATGCCATCTGGTTCCCCAAATATAGTCAAGCATATATTCAGATGGTGTCTAGTATATTCTCTGATTTTCATTCCTTTTTATTTTTATGGACTATGAACAATATAAAAATGTTTCTTCTTTTACACCTACTCTTACCCATACATTGCTCAAACACATATTTGACCCACACTGTGGATATCATAGAATAGATGGCGCGAGACCCGTATCGGCCAATGGTAACACACACGTGAAGACCGCAGCCATCTTCCCAAGTATAAGTTTCTGTAAGTTTTTTCTATGTTTACTCTTTAATCTTGGCTACACTGTACGTTGGTGGTGCAGCCAAAGGCAGCATGAAACTGCAGCAAACTAACAATGAATGAAGGTGAGAACTGGATTTCTAACGAACAACCTTGATACGTTAATGAGGAAAGATGGCTGTCGTTTACACGTATGCTGGCTTGGTTTATACATCATCCATTGTATGATATCTATGATTTGACACATCCCCAAATTCTTTGTGATGCTTCACGGATTCCCCCTTCCTTGCCTGTGCAATTAACAATTGTATGCCTTAGACATAATTAATTTGTGTCCTTCCCATTAATTTACACATTATTTTTTTTATTTAGTCAAATCAGATATCACATATTTCTTGTCCTCTGCATGACATCTGTGAACATTTACAAATATCATAGCAGCATTTTCTTTCTCTGGTTGTTTTTATATTTCCTTTAACAGGTATCTTACAAAGGAATGAGAAGCTTGCTTGTCATTGACATAGTTGCCATCTAATTTACAGGCCATACTTTTTGCTTCATCACAGAGACATCCTTAATTAACAGACAGTGAGTACACAACCAATCATAGGCCTTTTTTCTGCTCTGTGATAAGCTGCATTAAGATTCCTAGCCTTTGGTTAGCCATTGGTCTGACCCAATTGTGTGTGTGCGTGTGTGTGTTTAGCATCTTAAAACTAAAGCTTTGAGTGTTCCTCTGTGGATGAAGCACTTAGATGAGGTAGGCATAAAGACAGGAGTCAGGGTAGATATTGTGACTCTCCCCTGATAGAGGATCGCTTGTAAGGTTGAGGTGATTTTCTTTTGACGTTTCATATTGGGTGGCTCAGTCAAGTTTGTGGATTTAGGTCCTTTATCCAAATCTTCCTCTCATATCTTAAACTGGAAAAGCACTTTATTCGTCAGCTTCTTCAATGAAACAAATGTATGTATATACTGTATATATATATGCATGTATATACATGTATATATATATATATATATATATATATATATATATATATATATATATATATATATATATATATATATATATATATTTCAAATAAGCCATATATTTTAATACTCTAATCTGGATTCTCTTAACAACCTCGGGATCAGAGCCCCATGCAAAATCACTCAAAGACTGTCGACCAGGGTTCGAAACCCGGCTGGTCAGATGACCAGCCGGGTTTCGAACCCTGGTCGACAGGTATATGTTCAGAAGAATTGGCGTTGACTTTTATCTTTCATCGTGGCTAAGCGATAGTGTCACTGTCATACAATTATCCTAGACCAGGGTTCGAAACCTAGCTGGTCAGATGCTATAGTCTTTGAGTGATTTCGCACCGGGGCTCTGATCCCGAGGTCGTTAAGAGAATCCAGACTTTAATGTATTAAAATATATGGCTTATTTGAAAAATGAAAAACACATTTAAATGTGCAAAATTTATCATTAACCGAATGCCAAGTTACAAACCTACCAATTAGCTACGATGGTGAAGACTGGTTGATTTCAATTCTAAAGAACAAAAATCCTGAATTCGACAGGTATATGTATAGAAGAATTGTAATTGACTTTTATCTTTCTTCGTGGCTAAATGGTACGGTCACTGTCATAAAAGCATCCTGGACCAGGGTTCGAAACACAGCTGGTCAGATGCTATTGACTTTGAGAGACTTTGCCTCAAGAGACTGATCCTGAGGTCGTTACGAGAATCCAGACAATATATTAAAATATATGGCCCATTTGGAATATATATATATATATATATATATATATATATATATATATATATATATATATATATATATATATATATATATATATTCATTACTTCTGATAAATAGTTTACTTATTCCCTTATTTCTTTTCCTCACTGGGCTTTTTTTTCCTGTCATTGTTCTATGCTTATAACAAACCTGCTTTTCTAACTAGGATTGTAGTTACCTAGTAGTGTTAATAATAACATATATGTATACATGATTAACCAAAGTGTTGAATTTATTATTATTATTATTATTATTATTATCATTAATAGTATTATTATTATTGTTAATATATTATCATTATTATTATTTAATATTCTAACTATTATAAAATGAATCTCCATCTCTAGTTATATCCTTTTGGGTTTTGATGTAACAAGTGAAAACTTATGATAATAACAAGTAAAAGAAGTTTGACCTGTAAGTAGGGCAGCCAAAACGAAAGGGAACGAAAGAATCAGAAGAAGAAAAAAGCATTGTATATGGCGGCAGAAGAAAGGATTCTTTAAAGGACTGTGTGCAGCGTGCGCAAAAGGTAAACTGTAAGCGGTACACTGGTGATTAAAGGAGCCATAGCGCGTTTCATGAATTATCAAGATTTCTTTTATGAAGATGAAGTTCAACGATGGAAATTCGCTTCTATTCCTGGTAGGAATAGTCAATCATTTTATTTCTCTTCGAAGTCTATTTTGCTTTTGGTTGTAATATTTCCATCATGGATTTCTTTTTTATATTTTTTGGCCAGAAATCCGTCATCATCTTTGATGTATGGAGTGACAACACTTGAAGATAACTTTGCTAACTGCTTGTTCTTGAACTTCACAACTTGACTCGACTCTCCTCACGGAGACTCCGTCTTGGCTTTGAAGAACTTTTGCCTTCACCAACGCAGCTCCGTGGTAATTGTGTACTTGTGTTCGCCTCTCTTACTGTCTGTCTACGAGAGGTCTCAAAAACGTCTTCGATATAGCCCAATAAAAAATTTTCACTTCCATTTCATTCTCAGCTGTTGAATTTCTTTTCCTCTATAGAGCCCAAGGAATTTTTCACTTTCATTAACATTCCCAGCTGTTGAGTTCTTTTTTGAATACGCCAAAGTCAAGATGAAAAGGTCCTCCTCTTAAGGCATTTAATGGTATCGAGGAACATAACTGTTGCGACAACATTTTACGTCTATCAACCAATATCTCTCTCTCTCTCTCTCTCCTCACTCTCTCTCTCTCTCTCTCTCTCTCTCTCTCTCTCTCTCTCTCTCTCTCAAGTGATCATTAATCGGTTCCTGCAAACTTTGCCAGAATCTGTTTCCTTTTTGCGACTTGAAAGTGATCCCCTTACATTAGAGTTCCTCACCAAAGACTTTTTCAGTAAAAACTTCAATCCTTTTGCTTCACATCTAACATTACACAGGCAATCTTGTTGAACTCTCTCTCTCTCTCTCTCTCTCTCTCTCTTCTCTCTCTCTCTCTCTCCTCTCTCTCTCCTCTCTCTCAAGTGATCATTAATCGCTTCCTGCAAACTTTGCCAGCACCTGTTTTCCTTTTTGCAGCTTGCAAAGTTATCACCTGACCATTTGAGTTCCTCACCAAAGACTTTTCCATAAACGAGTTCAGACCTTTTTTTCAAATCTAACTTTATACAAGCAGTCTAGTTGAATTCCTCTCTCTCTCTCTCTCTCTCTCTCTCTCTCTCTCTCTCTCTCTCGTCTCTCTCTCTCTCTCATTAAATCGTTATCAATGGATGTTTTCCTTCATCAACATTTTCTTAGCAATCAAAATCCTTGCATCGATTCTCTTAATATGACTTCAACCTTGATTCCCCGAACCCCTTTCTATGGAGAAATAGGGAGGTTATTCTCATGAAAAGGTTAAAGGACATGCCCTTCTCTCTCTCTCTCTCTCTCCTCTCTCTCTCTCTCTCTCTCTCTCTCTCTCTCTCTCTCTCTCTCTCTCTCTCTCTCTCTCATTAAATTGTTACCAATGAATGTTTTCCTTCTCAAAATTTTCTTAGCAATCAAAACCTACGCATTGATTCTCTTAATATGACTTCCACCTTTCTATGAGAAATAGGGAGGTATTCTCATGTAAAGGTTAAAGGACGTGCCTCTCTCTCTCTCTCTCTCTCGTCTCTCACTCTCTCTCTCTCTCTCTCTCTCTCTCTCTCTCTCTCTCTATCTCTCTCTCTCTCTCTCATATTAAATCGTTATCAATGGATGTTTTCCTTCGTCAACATTTTCTTAGCGATCGAAACCCTTGCATCAATTCTCTTAAAATGACTTCCACCTTGATTGTCCGAACTGCTTTCTATGGAGAAATAGGGAGGTATTCTCATATAAAGGTTTAAAGGACATGCCCCTCCTCTCTCTCTCTCTCTCTCTCTCTCCTCTCTCTCTCTCTCTCTCTCTCTCTCTCTCTCAAATTGTTATCAATGAATGGATTCCTTCCTCAATATTTTCTTAGCAATCAAAACCTTCCCATCGATTCTCTTAATATAACTTCCACCTTGATTCCCCTAATCCCTTTCTATGAGATATAGGGAGGTATTTTCATGTAAAGGTTAAAGGACATGACACTATCTCTCTCTCTCTCTCTCTCTCTCTCTCTCTCTCTCTCTCTCTCTCTCTCTCTCTCTATTATTATTAAATTGTTATCAATGGATGTTTTCCTTCATCAACATTTTCTTGGCAATCAAATCCCTTGCATCGATTCTCTAAGTATGACTTCCACCCTAGTTCCCCGAACCGCTTTCTATGGAGAAATAGGGAGGTATTCTCATGTAAAGGTTAAAGGACGTGCCTCTCTCTCTCTCTCTCTCTCTCTCTCTCTCTCTCTCTCTCTCTCTCTCTCTCTCTCTCTCATTAAATCATTATCAATGCATATTTTCTTTCGTCAACTTTTTCTTAGCAATCAAAACCCTTGCATCGATTCTCTTAATATGAATTCCACCTTGATTTCCCGAATCCCTTACAATTGGAGAAAATGGGAGGTATTCTCGTGTAAAGGTTATAGGATGACTCACTCTCTCTCTCTCTCTCTCTCTCTCTCTCTCTCTCTCTCTCTCTCTCTCTCTCTCTCAAGTGATCATTATCGCTTCCTGCAAACTTTGCCAGCACCTGTTTCCTTTTTGCAGCTTGCAAAGTTATCACCTGACCATTTGAGTTCCTCACCAAAGACTTTTCCATAAACGAGTTCAGACCTTTTTTTCAAATCTAACTTTATACAAGCAGTCTAGTTGAATTCCTCTCTCTCTCTCTCTCTCTCTCTCTCTCTCTCCTCTCTCTCTCTCTCTCTCTCTCTCTCTCTCTCTCTCTCTCTCATTAAATCGTTATCAATGGATGTTTTCCTTCATCAACATTTTCTTAGCAATCAAAATCCTTGCATCAATTCTCTTAATATGACTTCCACCTTGATTCCCCGAATCCCTTTCTATGGATAAATAGGGAGGTACTCTCATGTGAAGGCCAAAGGACGCGTCTCTCTCTCTCTCTCTCTCTCTCTCTCTCTCTCTCTCTCTCTCAAATCCTAACTTTTGATAACCTCCCTTCAGGGTGTGTATTGATTCCTACCTTTCCTAATTCCTATTTAGAAGGGAATTCCATATTAAATTCATCGGTGCGTCCGGAGTATTTGAAATATGTGCTTAGATGAGCATCCAATAATCATCTTTTTCATCTCGAGAATCAACAAATGCCAATGACACAGTAGAACTTTGTCTTTAACTGAATTAATAATTAGAGTAATAAAGAACTGTACTAAATACAGCGAAAAATAACCAGTAGAGGAAGGTACTTAGTTTTAAATTGATTCCCCCATTGGTGCCACATCTCAACAGATAACAGGCCAGGTCTCCAACCCCTTCCCCTTACTCTCTGTATCTTCCTTATTCACTGATTTATCACCAATTCTCTCTACTTACTGTTTTCATAACTAAAATAGCAATCACAGTTCCGAAAAGATTGATATAAAGAGTAACATTTATGGAATGTATGTTGTTATAATACCCTTATAAAATGCCCGAGGTGTGCCAAAATATAACGTTGGTCCTCCATTGTCTCATACAGCTGCTAGCAAGAGTGAAACGTAGGCTGAAGAAGTTTGCACGTTGATTTTCTTTATTACTCTTCACCATATGCAGTTAGTAGCACTATGCCTGTCTTTTTTATGTTTTTTTTATAATAATGATATTAATAACAAGAGCAATCAGATATTTCCGACCTCCGCTAGTGAATATAACCAACATTTTACTGAAGTCTACGGAAGAAACACTTCTTTTATCATATGCTGATTTTAGATGAATCTACTGTAACATTTAACTAAAATCTACGGATAGTACCCTCCCCCCTTTTCATATGGTGACAGTAGATGGAGAAAATGCAAATCCAGATGTAGAATTCGGATCTGGATCTGAATCATCTCCAAATTTCAATGGAACCGACTACGACCTAATATCTACCTGTCGTGAAAATTTCGTCATAATCTGTCGTGTAGTTTTGACATAATTCTGTCCACAGACAGAGCAACGCAGAAAAATGAATAAATAAACTGACTCGACTTTATTACTCCTTGGCTTAGTTAATAATACAAATTTTCAGTCTCTGAGGCTTATAAGCAGGTCACCATTTGTGTAGTTTTGTTTTTGTGTTACAATTTTGGTGTCAACTGAACATCGAGACATCAAATACTTGTTGTCTGGTGATAGATTTTAACGCGTTAGATAGACTTGTTTGATCCAGTTAAATGTTTGTCTCTTAAGAATAAGATTTGCTTTTCAGTATAAACCTTCCCTTTCTAGGAAATGGGATACATCGTTGGGTAGCATATATCTCACCGTTGTATTCTATAAAGAAACTTCAGATATTTCAATGGCTAGAAATGCAAATCCAGATCTAGAATCCGGCTTTGGACCAGGATCTGAACCATCTTCACATTTTAATGGGGTCGTCCATGACCTAATGATAGGTTTTCACTATGTTCCCGGCGGTCCCGGCAACCCCGTTTCGGGCCACCGTGAACAAAACGGGATGGACGCAAAAAATCGTTATACAACTCTGTGGAACGGAATTGGCAAACGTGACAGGCCCTGACTGCTGTGGATGCCGGCTCAAAATTTTAAACTGTCAAAAAATTTGCCCCGGCAGTCCAGGCGCAGATCGAAAACTTAGTAGACCGTAGTAAAACGGGGTAAACGCAACAAAAACGTAACATTACGTAGCAGTACGTAGTTAGCCTTATCAAAACTTGGAGGCGTCCATAGCGTAACGGGGGAGAGAGAGAGAGAGAGAGAGAGAGAGAGAGAGAGAGAGAGAGAGAGAGAGAGAGAGAGAGAGAATTCATTAGTCAGTAAAATCTAGAGTAAGTACAAAGTATGGCTGTTTTGCTGCACCGGAACACATAGGAAAGTGAAGAGTAATTGTCTCCGGTGGCCAGATGTCTTAGAGTTAGGGACAACTTCAGTCCAGGTGACAGTGCAAAACGAAACGTCGTGTCTTGTGTATCGATGGCTGGTGTTATTCTTTCTAAAACCTCGTCAAATATCTCTGGAATCAATCTCAAATAGTTCTGGAATGAAGAAACATCTTCAGTGCGGAGTTCTCTTACGAGAGATCTTGAGTAATGGCCCAGTCTCAGCCACCTATCTTCTGGCAACCATTCGTGCACCCACGTCGATCGTTGCCTTCTCATTCTCCTTCTCACCAGCCGCTCTCTAGCTCTCCTTCTCTGACCTCCGATTTGACGAAGAGATTGTATATATAAACTGAGCAAACAGACAAAAATCCATGATGTTGTCTCGTCAAAGGTTAGATGAAATTATTGATGTTCCTTGGGAGGCCCTCGGTTTTATACCGTGGCCACAAACGTGCTCCAAAGCTGCCCGACGTCCACGTTTCGTCCGTTGGAAGCCTTGGCAAAACGGTAAATACGTGTCTGACCCTGATCAGAACGGCAAAAACGTTAGGCACCCTATCTGAACGTGACAGGCCTGGGGGGAACGTGTTTACATTCGTGGTAGACCGTAGGCCAAACTGTAGTCCGCCTGTGAGCCTTCGGGGGGATGTCCCTACCCCTCTTCCCACGGCATGTCGCGGACACCATGGTAGATCGCAAGAAAACTTAGAATGCCGTAACAAACCTTGAATATGGAGGAAAAAATGGCAAAAAATACACGTTGCGCTACGTTTCGAGAAAACGGGGCTGCCGGGAACATAGTGAAAACCTAACATAAGATCTATTCGTCAAAATCCGTCAAGTAGTTTTGATGTAATCCTGTCCACAGTCAAACAGAAAAACAGACAAATAGATATATATATATATATATATATATATATATATATATATATATATATATATATATATATATATATATATACTGTATACACATACATACACACAGTCGAACCTGTTTAATCTGATACAAAGAATGACATAGTAAATATCCTGAATTACATAAGTTGTCTGAATACTAAGGTAAAGGAAATCTTTTCACCTATGAAGCGAGAGAGTCTTAGGATCATATACAGATTGAAAGAATTATATTTCTCTTAAACAAACGTATTAATGTCATAATACAAATGTCAGATTATAAAGGATTAATTTAATTGTAAAACGTGTATGGAAGGAAACAATTTCTGAAGGTTTTTTGAGTCATTTGATATCTTTCAAATCTTCTTTTCAAATCTTGACATTTCTGCTTTGAGCCCTCAACCCCTGACAATTAGCATTCCTACACTCAAGCATTTCAGCTCAACATCATCATTTATTATCTTTCTTTTATTTGAAATTTGAATTTAGTACCCACATTTTATTATTATTATTATTGGTATTATTATTATTATTACTAGCTAAGCTACAACCCTAGTTGGAAAAGCAGGATGCTATAAGCCCAGAGGCTCAAACAGGGAAAATAGCCCAGTGAGGAAAGGAAAAACGGAAAATAGAATATTTTAAGAAGAGTAACTACATTAAAATAAGTATCTCCCATATGGAATATAAAAACTTTAACAAAACAAGAGGAAGAGAAATAAAATAGAATAGTGTGCTTGAGTGTACCCTCAAGTAAGAGAACTCTAACCCAAGACAGTGGAAGACCATGGTACAAAGGCTATGGCACTACCCAAGACTAGAGAACAATGGTTTGATTTTGGAGTGTCCTTCTCCTAGAAGAGTTGCTTACCATAGCTAAAGAGTCTCTTCTACCCTTACCAAGAGGAAAGTGGCAACTGAACAATTAGTGCAGTAACCCCTTAGGTGAAGAAGAATTGTTTGGTAATCTGTGTTATCAGGTGTATGAGGACAGATGGGAATATGTAAAGAATAGGCCATACTATTCAGCGTAGATGTGTGTAGGTAAAAGGAAAATGAACCGTAACCAGAGAGAAGGATGCAATGTAATACCATCTGGCCAGTCAAAAGACCCTATAACTCTCTAGCGGTAGTATCTCAAGGGGTGGCTGGTGCCCTGGCCAATCTCCTACCTATATTTCGCTTAATTGTACACACACACATACACACATATATCTATATATGCGTGTATGTATGTGCGTGTGTACGTTTACATATGTTGCAGTAGTTAAATTGGTTTCGCTGAAAATTTCCTTTTCATAGATCTAAACTCCAACCATACCAATGTTTGATAAAATCCACTGAAACATTGTTCTACCACCAAGTAGAGAGTTGGTTACGGCTCATCTTTCTTTAGATATGGTAAGCACCTCTTCCAGGAGAAGGACATTCCAAAATTAAACCATTGTTCTCTATTCTCGGTTAGAGCCATAGCCTCTGACCATGGTCTTCCAATGTCTTGGGTTAGTGTTATCTTGCTTGAGGGCACACTCAGGCTCACTATGTTATGTGTTCATATTTCCTTTTCTTACTAGGCAATTTTCCCTGTTGGAGCCTTTATAGCATACTGCTTTTCCAACCGAAGTTTTAGCTTAGCTAATAATAATAATAATAATAATAATTACACATTCTATTCATGATATCACCTGTATAGCACCTTCTGCTCCCCTCCAACAACCCCTCACCGTTATCCACCCCCCTCAATCCCCTTCTCCCCCTAACTTTCACATCACTCTAGCCTACCACCCAAGTTGCCCCTTTTTTCCCTTTTATCATAGACTTTATTTTTTCCCTATATTATCTCTTCAAATTAGCGTAGTATCTTGCTTCCTCCACCACTCATTCTTTTAACCTGTGTTGCTCACCGTCCTTGGGCCTCCCTGCCCATAGAACACCAGCCCCCTCACCACCTCCCCCCGAGACTATCATACGCTGACCTTGCTTGGTGGGAAACCTTCTCCTTCTTTAATTCGTCATGAGACTGTGCTATCACTGAGTGGGTGTGTAGCTGTAACATTTGCGAGTGGGAGGACCCCCACTTATATGCCATGGTTAGGAATGAGGAAACTCTTTATATAGAACACACGCCATGAATTTTACCTTAATGTGGGTTTTGAATAAAAGATAAAATAATTTTGTATACAATTTCGGAAATAAACCAAGTTATATCGAAAGAGAGAGAGAGAGAGAGAGAGAGAGAGAGAGAGAGAGAGAGAGAGAGAGAGAGAGAGAGAGAGAGGGTAAGGAGGTGGAGCGGGGATGGAGAAGGAAGGGAAGCCGGTTATCTGTGGAGATGTGGCACCAGTTGGGGAATTCGTTTAAAACCAGTTGCTCCCCTGTATGGCATGTTTTTCTGTGTTCAGTATAGCATAGTAAGACTAGAGGGGAACTCAGTAGAGAGCATACCTTCGCCACACCAAGCACTCTTATTTTGCTCTTAGCTCTACTGCAGACATGTACTTCGATGTATTTTCTTCAAACTCTAATGAACATTCCTGAAAAGAATTTTCTTCTACTCTTCTTCTTCACAGTTTATATGTACAGTAGACTTTGTTATTGTTCGTGACGTCACGGCAGGGAAAAATGTGAGTGATGATTCTTTCTTAGGCGAGTGTCTCAAGATTAATACTTTTGTGTTTACTTTGTATTCATTATTTTACCTTAAGTATTAAGGTACTTTAATCTCTTAAATACAACTCAAGTCTGCTCGTCTAGGATGTATGGTTGTCCATACACGTAAGCCCGACTTGTTAAATTACATTTTAGTTTCATTTTTTGTTTTGTATGCCAGATGTTTAGATTTAGGATTATCTTTGTCTCCTGGAGTTGCAAGATTTCTCCTTGTATTCTAAATACGTGTATTGCTTAAAACTCACAAGTCACAAGCATTTCAAGCCTGTCCTAAATGAGAGTTGGCACCTCAAGACCATTGGCCTACGCATCGAGATGCGTTTATTTTTAGGAAGAAAGGAGGACCCGGCTGACCTGAACTCGACCTCACAAAGTTACAGGCCACGATACTAAGCGGAACTGCCAAGCCAGGCTCCAGGGTCAACCTCGTGCTCCCACTCTCCACCACTAGCCTGTCCCCTTGCACAATAACGGACCCAGAGTCTACGTAGGACAGGGTCAAGCAGATAACTGGAGTGAAAAGCAGCTAATTCCACAGAACGTCTGTTCCAGTCTGGGGGCTAGTTGGAGGGAGGCCATTGACTCAGCAAAATAAGTGCTGCAGGCCTATTGAAGCAAAACTGAAGACCGCCACTTTCAGGACACGGGCGCCCCACAACATAGAATCTTGTGAGTTCAATTAATGGCCATTCCCCCTTTAGATAAGCTTCTATTTGTCTCATAAGTTAAGTTTAGGTATTATTCTGGCATTACATCTTTCGGGCTGCATGCATGGAAATTAATGTACTTATAATTTTTGGTATTGGTAATTGCTTGAGGTTACTGACCACATGTTGGGACCTCACAGCAGCCTACCGCATAAATTGTTTATCTGAATATTTTGATTCTATTTATTCCGTTTGAGGGTTAATTCCACGAGTTAATTCCGTTTAATATTTTCAATATTTTTTTGCTGTAAACTGATTCTCTTTTCATTTTGCCATGTGAATAAATCGTAATTGAGTTACTGATACTCTTTTCAATTATTAATTTTGCTATATGTATAAATCATTGAGTTACTCCCATTCCTTTTTACTGTAATAAATTATTTGGAATAGATTACAAACTTTGTTATCTTTAACCCCATTATATGAATTTTACCAATTTATACTATGGGATGGATCAGAATCACCCAATATGTTGAGAGTAACCCACTGTAGATATAGGTAAGTTGGTATCAGAGAGTGTACGCACTTTAACTTAGTGCTTTGAAGGTGAAGATCCCCATTTAACTTTACTTTATACTTTTATGCTCCACTGCTCCCATTTATTTATTGCCTTTAATTGCATTAACGTAAGATACCTGTCCAGCATCTCACTGGGGTCACTGGTACTGAGTCGGAACAGAGCCTAAGAGTCAGATGACTATAGACCTGACAAAGCTAGAGTAGGCCATAAATTACTTTTATTTTCACGTGTGGAGTTCTCCATCCTCTGGACAGTAAAATTTCCCCTTTTTGTATTTAAGAGTGACGGTTAGTAAACTACGGCAGTAAAGTTTTTAGCAGGGTGTTTGTGCCCCGAGTGTAAGTACTCATTATCATCCTCTGTTGATCTTTATGTAACTGCTGTAGGGAGACTTTCCTGGACTAACTTCCCACTCAAACATTTAATTAAATAAAAATTCTCCACAATGCCCTTGGGTCACAACCCACATGTTCAGCAAGTTTCGTTGATATGGTTTAAGTAGTGGTTGGGTAATGTTGTTCACAAAAAATAAGCTTACAAAATATTTGCCTTTCTAAAGAATGGTATTATTTTCAAAGTAGTAGTGCTTCATACTTGTAATTTGATGTACTTTATCCAAAAAGTTACAGAATCATCCTTGGATCATACCCAACATCACGAACAAGTTTGGTCAAAATCGGTACTGTAGTTTTTGTGTACAGTTGCTTGCAAACAAACAAACAAATGACTACAGGTGTGAATACATACCCTTGGCACTGGTGAAGGCAATCAAAAAACTTACCGATCTCTCTAGAATGGTAAAATAGAACCTTGCTTAAAAGAAAAGGTGTATGACGTTTGACTCTAATTAGAATATAAGTTGAAATAATCTCTGAAAACCAGCAATGCTGCCTCTTTCTTTATTACCCTTATTACCTATACAGTTAAATCCACAGTTATGTAGGGGCCGTCGTGAATTATGAAGATTATTTCCTATTGAAACAGAAAGGTGAATCAGTAACAAAGACGCCCAAATATTAAACATAAAAGATGAGCTCATTGAAAAGCCATAAAGGTGCGTCAATTTGCCTTGTATGTTTCCAAAAAATACAATGAGTAATGGGAAAAAACAACACGTACAACATTTAATTTCAGGAACAATATAATTCTTTCGTTTTATTTAGTAGCTTAGTGTACCCCATCGAATGATTAAAAACAAACTTTTACTCTGTATAAATTGATTCCTAATTGAAATTCGTAGAATCTATTATGCTTAGGTGGGATATTGAGACTGAAATCTCCAAGTATTCCTTTTGTATATTTTGTATCCTCAGTGATGTTGAACAGGAGATAACTCTCAGTTTCGTCCTGTTGCTCTTGAAATATCATTTGCTACACAAGATTTAAAAGAAAAGAAAACAATGTCTTCGCTGCGTCCACCTTCACAATAATCCAATCTAGATATTGATTCTCATCTGGTAAGCGTCACTTTTACGAGTCTGAAGTGAATAGCAAACATCCTTGGGACGATTTTTCAGTGGAGACCCAAGAGGAAAAGCTGTTTCTGTGCAAAAGTCGTTTCTGTACCCCCTCCCCCCAAAAAAAACTTCAAGTTACAAAGAAGAGCAATTCATAGGAGAAATGAGAGCAAGAGACGTTTGTAATTTATTGGTCTGTTTGTTAATCATTTGTTTGTTTGTGAGAGCAAATAACTAAGAAGGGGTTTTTAGCAAGAAGACTCTGTCTCCACAATATAATACAAAGCAAATGTCGAACTTATATATATATATATATATATATATATATATATATATATATGTGTGTATATATATATATATATATATATATATACATATATATGTCCATCATCATCATCATCACAATATCCTCTTACCCCTATTAACGCAAAGGGCCTTATATATAAACATATACATATATATATATATATATATATATATATATATATATATATATATATATATATATATATATATTTATATATATGTATATATATACACACATACATATATATATACATATATATATATATATATATATATATATATATATATATATATATGTATATATATATATATATATATATATATATATATATATATATATTATATATACTATAGTTCCGTGGTCTGGGAACCAAAATATCATATAACATATATAACTGCTGGCAAGCTACACAACCCTCTCGAGTTCGAAAATCACTTGTTTGTTTTTACATTAAATCTGTTAGACTTGAAAAATATTAATACCTGAGGTCTGAGACAGTTATATAACTCCCAGACAGCAACATATAAAACACTGAATATCCAAAGGTCTCTTAATTAGGTACACTCAAAACAAAACTGGGTAATTATTAATATGATCTATTCTAACAACTTCTTACTTTGATTCATTAACAGGATACGAGGGAGAATGAAATAAACACTGATGATTCAAATAATATACTCTTTACAAAAATAGATATATTCTAAACAAATTACAACATTTTGAAAAGAATTTACATAAAAAAATAAATCACTCGAAATATTAAGTCTGAATAAAACTTAGATTAAGACAAAAAACATTTTACGCTCTGAAAATTATATCATCACTTGACTTGAAATATTAAATTTGCATAAAACCTTAGACTAAAACAAAAGAAATAATTGCAATCTGAAAATTATATAATCACTTGACTCGAAGTATCAAATCTGTAGAAAAGTCTTTAACTAAGAAGTAAATACTTAAGAAAATTATCCAATCACTTGTTTCACTTAAAACTAAATTTTATACAATTAATTAGTTCTGACACTTATTAATTAAAGAAATTACATAGAGTAACTGATATACTTACGTATTTAGCTCACGCGAAGTTAACCAGGTAACGTTACAAATATACTTCACGTTTCATACTTGCACAGGGCCAGTTACAAAAATTTACACAATATCAACACTCAGCACAACACCATAAATGTAAAATTTCTGTCAATTTTTACACCATATACGCCAGGCACAAAATCACTGGAGAGGACACACTAAAGGCACTTGGAAAGAGAGAGGAAATTTGGCTTTTTCACAGCCTTGGGACGCCTATATATGAACTTAGCTACCTCCAGAATATTCCAGGTCCGAATCTGGAAGCTTGGTGGTTGTCTAAGGACATAATGTTGCCAATAATTATTCTCTAGGACGCGTACTAACTCAACAACGAGACGACTTTTTCTTAGCTAGCTCCACTCACATTTGTCTTCGGAAATAAAGAAAAGATAAAATCTAACATTGGGGTTTTAAAGAACCTTCCAAAACACATGGCAAATATAAGAATTGTGTATTTTCTCGCAAACTTGACACAATACCTCATAAAAATATAAAAAAGATTTACATAAGCCCTTGTTCATAACTCGTAAGAATCATATAACACTCTTAAATATATTACGTAAGACTTCATAACAAAATGCAGGAAATAAAAAGGGGATTCTTAAGAATAACAAAAATTTACACATAGTGACTTGAATGAAAAATACAATAAAATCAACAACGAAAGTCTTATGTAATTTACATACCAAACTTATATATACATGAGAGGAACTCATCTTAAGAGTTGGCTATTCAACTCTTCAATGCACATATGAAAACCTAAATAAAATACATTAATAAATTATTTACTCTACACTAGACCAGCCTCGTAAAAATATACAGTATATATATATATATATATATATATATATATATATATATATATATATATATTATATATATATATGTATATATATACATACATACATATATATATATATATATATATATATATATATATATATATATATATATATATATTCAGATCCTATGATGAAAAACAGTAAAGTAGAATGTACTGATGAAACTAGATATATTGACATAATCCAGTGGGGGTGGGGGGACACTTAAAGGTCCTGAAAAAAATACTTTTTATCTGTGGTAACTAGCTATTCTAGGGAAA
>NC_090759.1:11660385-11670385 GCF_036898095.1 Palaemon carinicauda | reverse complement strand
TAACATCTTTTAATCATGATAATTTATTAGTTTTACCGTATAATGATAGTTTTCTCTGTCTACTAAAAATTTTAAGATGTTTTAAGGTTAATGTTGTTTTTAGAAATTCTTCTACTATAAAGTGTATTTTGATAAAGAACTCTCCGTGTAATAGTGTAGGCTGCATATATGAAATTCCATGTAGTGGTTGTAATTTGAAATATATTGGGCAAAGTGGTAAAATGTTGGCAACAAGGATAAATCAACATAAATACTGCGTTCGAGTTGGTAATATGTCTAACGCACTATTCGTTCACATGAATGAATATAATCATTTGATAGACTGGAAGAACTCTAAAGAGCTGCTATTCTGTAAAGATGTTGTGAAGAGAAATATTATAGAATCGAGTATTATAAAGATAAAGTCGGATTGTGTTTTTAATATTAGTGCTGGTTTATATAAATTGGATAATTTCATCATCACCAATATTGTTCAACAATTCAGAATTATATAATTTGTGTTTACCTTTTGTGTGTGTGTCTATGACCAGTTTGCGTTCAAGTACAAATTTTGGCTGTGGGTTGTTTGATTGTTTGACAATGCTAGTTAGCTGACTATGTTTTTCTATCATTTCTCTACTGTTCAAAAAATTTTAGTTTTTTTTTTTTTATCCTATTTTACTTATTGACGTCCTTCAACTATGTCTCACTTTTTATTGTACCTTGAAGAAGTGTATTAAAATTCACGAAAGCGCTTGGTACTAAAGCTTTTTATTATTTCCTACTGGCTTTTGCGTATACCTAGTCACGTGATCCTTGTGGCAGTAAAGCATGTATATATACATATATATATATATATATATATATATATATATATATATATATATATATATATATATATACATGTGTGTATATATGAGCATATATACGTATATATATATAAATATATATATATATATATATATATATGTATATATGTTTTATATATATATATATATATATATATATATATATATATATATATATATATGTGTGTGTGTGTGTAAGTGATCACATTTATTTGTTTTCCCAGAATGGAGGTGGTACAATGAATAAACTAGACAGCCACCCTTCCTAATGCCATTTGAAATTCAACATCTAAATTGCTTCTCCGTATTATTCACTTCCGCCTCGTATATCGCGTCGTGATCCTATTGCATCATCATCTGGTTCACTTCCATCATCTGGGAACTCCGAAAGGAAGAGCAACCTTGTTTGTTGTCAAATGCATTGATGGTAATATAACCAAGGTGAGGAGCTGTTTACGACCAGAAATTGAGGGAGGTGACTTTTTTTTATCCAGATGTATGCTGAGTATAGTTATTATTATTATTATTATTATTATTATTATCATCTAAGCTATAACCCTAGTTGGAAAAGCTGATGCTATAAGCCCAAGGGCTCCAACAGAGAAAAATAGCCCAGTGAGGAAGAGAAATAAGGAAATAGATAACCTACAAGAAAGATATTGAACAATTAAAATCGAATATTTTAAGAATTGTAACATTAACAACGATCTTTCATTAATAAACTATGAAAAGAGATTTATGTCAACCTGTCCAACATAAAAAAATTCGCTAAAAGTTTAAATTTTTGAAGTTTTGTAAAACGTTTTACGTGGAAAATAGAAAAGAAAAACTTGTAATTAGTGGATATTCTCTCCTGTCTATAATTGCATTGTTTGGTTGTTGTTAATAGAAACCGTTCCTCCTTCAACAGGAAGGCCCATCATTTCAAAAACGTCACTTCTGAAAATTTTATATTTTTTGATAGACACATTAGATTTAAGGTTAATCGATAATTCCCTGAACATTTTTGTCACATTTCCGAGTGTGGTTTCCTCTTTGAAACGTTCCTGCCTGGCATTCTGGTGGACGGGAGGTCGAGTCCCACATAGGCAAAATACTTTCTTGTAGTGTCTACTTTATCTGTGACATCACCATCCTTATGCATAAGCTAGGGATGTGGGTGTGGGAGGAGCCTATAGATAGTCTTCCTGAGTCATCAGCAGCCATTGTCTGGCCCTCCCTTTCCTAGCTTGGGTGGCGAGGGTTCTTGGGCACTAGGCACTTATACTGTACACATGCTATAAGATACCGTATACTATATAATGAGTCAGTCTCTAGGGCATCGTCCTGCCATTCTTGAGAAACCTGGAAGACATTTACGAGTAGGTTTTTATTACCCCAAAAAAGAGTAGTTTATACGTGTTTGGTTTCATTTCACATACAATTTTCCAAAATCAAAACCCGTTTGTGTGTGTGTATGTGTGTGTGTTTATCGCTGTGAGGCATGTAATTACTCGTGTGGCATTTCAACGTGTGTCTACGACCCTGTTGTTTGGTCATAAATGCAGCAAAACTTCGGGAAACCAATTTTAAACAATTAAAAGTTTTCCATTTCCACTTTTACTTTTACTGTGCCGCGATTTTAATCTGTAAATATTGTTTTTTGTAGATTTTTAAAAGGATTAGTATGTAGTTATTCTATTATGAAAAAAGAGATATATTTTGATAGAATTATATCTTTATGGGGAACTCTATAAATGTTCGTTTTATTGAAAATGTCATTTTCTTGGAAATGATTAGTTCTTTATCTCGGAAACCTATAAATAATTTTTATGAAAGACATGTAGTTTCTTATGAGGAAACGTAGAAATTATTAGAGTACCTATTTTACATAGAATTCTTTATAGAAAACGTAATATGCATTCTGCCCCCCCCCCCCCCAAAAAAAAAAAACATTATTTGATAAACCTGCTTTAAAATAAAAATTCCCTCAGCTTCTTTGTAATATATAGGTATTTTGTGCAGTGGTGGAGATGTATCTGAAAACTATAAGTCATATTTACAAAAGAAATCTGTGAAGATGAGTTCGGAAGGTTCTCGAGATAGACCATAAGAGAAATAGTGGAAGTTTTATACATAGAGGGATTTCGTCCTTGATTCAGGATTGCTAAGGATCAAGTAATGAATCGGAAGGAAATGAGTCAGGTGAGTTAAAGCTTCATAATGAAATAGAACAAAAGAATAAATCAAAATTAGGAAAGAGAATATTGTTTGGGAAAAAATATCGTGTCATTCCTTAATGTATCCTTACGAATATTCAATAGATAGTCATCAGTAATTTTTTTTTTTGTTATCTTCACATATATATTATGTGGATTTCCATCGGCTTTTCATAAAGTTAAACTCACAAATACGATTTTCTCTTGTTCATTCTTTCTTTGTTTTATATCTTCTTTGGATACACAACAACAGTAAGTACTTTTCCAATGTGGTGGAAAATAGAACTTTGTATTTTGCTATGAAATTCTCGAGTGCTGGGTTCATGAAGTCTTTACTTTCCATTTAATAAACCGAGTAGAAGTTATTTTTGTTGTTGTTGTGATATTTACACTCTGTGTTGTTGTTTTACTCAAAATAGAAGTTATTGTTGCTGCCAAAATAGAATATGTTGTTGCTGAAAATAAAGATATGAAGATATGAGATGTTGATCAAATTCTTCCGTAGGGAAAAGAAGATGTTTAACCTTGTATAAGAAACAGATTAATCCCGCGTTCTAAGTCAGTTAGATTCCATACCTGTTCTGTCACCATTTTTTTTTTCTTTTTTTCGCATAGAAGAGCATGATAATCTCTGAGAAGTCGTCGACGTAGAGGTAATTTAGATTTCTCTCTTTACCTAAATTATTGAGAACCAGAAGTTTACTTTTTGCGATTGTTAAGTTTTTAGAAGACAAAGATGTTTATGTTCTGGGCAGAAAAGTTTGTTGGACTCTGAAAATTTGTCTTTTTAATATTCTAACGTTTTCAAAAATCATTGGTTTCATAAATGAAATTCAAATTTACATTTCTCACAGATTTTTATATATTGATTTACTATTTACATTTAATTACTATATAATTTTATTATCCATTAGATTTATAATCTCCATTATATAATAAAAATCATGTATCTTGTTATACTGAGGTCTTGCTGCAGCTCTTAAATAAAAAAATAAAAAAACAAAGGCTACCTGATATACCTGGTAACAGAATACTGTATAACAGTCGTTATTCACAAAGTTCCCTTCAAGAAAACGTCGTTCACAAAGTCCACTTTGAGAAAACGTGATTCTGAAAGTCCAAAATGAAAAAAATGTCATTAACAAATCCCTCTGCCAAGAAACGTCATTCTCCAAGTCCACTTCGAGAAAAAGTCGTTCACAAATCCCAACGTAAGAAAACAGCATTAACAAAGCCTACTGTGAGAAAACGTCATTCAAAAAGTCCGCTTTGAGAAAACATCAATCTCAAAGTCCACTTTCAGAAAAAATCAATCACAAATCCATTTTAAAAAAACGTCATTCACAAAACCCACTGTGACAAAATGTCATTGACAAAGTCCACTTTGAATAAACGTCATTCACAAAGTCCTACCTTAGAAAACGTCATTCATAAAGTCCACCCTAGGAAAACGTCATTCAAAAAGTTTACCCGGAGGAAACGTCATTCACAAAGTCCACAATGAGAGACTACATTCAAAAAGTCAACCCTGATAACACTTCATTCACGAATTCCACCCAGAGAAAACATCTTTCAGAAAGTCCACTCTGAGAAAACATCATTCACAAAGTCCACCCTAAGAAAACATCATTCATAAAGTTTACCATGAGAAAACGTTATTCACAAAATCCACCCTGAGAAACCTCATGCAAAAAGTCAACTGTGATTAAATGTCCTTCACAAAGTCCACCCTGAGAAAACGTCATTCACAAAGTCCACCTTGAGAAAACATTACTCATAGAGTCCCCCCTGAGAAAACGTCATTCAGAAGAAAGTCTACCCTGAGAAAACTTCATTCACAAAGTCCACCCTGAGAAACGTCATTCACAAATTCCACCCCGAAAAAACTTCATTCATAAAGTTCACTCTGAGAAAACATCATTCACAAAGTTCACCCTGAGAAAACGTCATTCACAAAGTTCACCCTGAGAAAACGTCATTCACAAAGTCGACCCTGAGAAAACGTCATTCATAAAGTCCTCCCTGAAAAAATTCATTCACAAAGTCCCTCATGAGAAAAGGTCATTCACAAAGTCCACCCTGAGAAAATGTCATTCACAAAGTCTACCCTGAGAAAAGTCATCCATAAAGTCCACCCTAAGAAAATTTCATTCACAAAGTCCACAAACAAAGTCAACCGTGAGTAAATGTCCTTCCCTTAGAAAACGTCATTCACAAATTTTACTGGGTGAAAATATCATTCACAAAGTCCACCCTGAGAAAGTGTCATTCACAAAGTCCACACTGAGACACTTCATTGAAAAAGTCAACTCTGATAAAACTTCATTCACGAATTCTACCCAGAGAAAATGTCTTTCAGAAAGTCCACTCTGAGAAAACATCATTCACAAAGTCCACCCTAAGAAAACGTCATTCATAAAGTTTACTGGGAGAGAACGTCATTCCCAAAATCCAACATGAGAAACCTCATGCACAAAGTCAACTGTGAGTAAATGTCCTTCACAACGTCCACCCTAAGAAAACGTTATTCACAAAATCCACCCTGAGAAAACGTTACTCACAAAGTCCCGCCTGAGAAAATGTTATTCAGAAAGTCTACCCTGAGAAAACTTCATTCACAAATTCCACCCTGAGAAAACGTCATTCACAAAGTCCCCCCTGAGAAAAAGTCATTCACAAAGTCCACCCTGAGAAAATATCCTTCACAAAGTCCACCATGAGAAATTTCATTCACAAATTCCACCCTGAGAAAACTTCATTCACAAAGTCCACCCTGAGAAAACGTCATTCACAAAGTTCACCCTGAAAAAAACGTCATTCACAAAGTCCACCCTGAGAAAACACCATACACAAAGTCCACCCTCAGAAACGTCATTCACAAAGTCCATCCTAAGAAAACGTCAATCACCAAGTTCACCCTGAGAAAACATCATTCACAAAGTCCACCCTAAGAAATCGTCATTCACAAAGTCCACCCTGAGAAAACGTCATTCACAAAGTCCTTCCTGAGAAATGTCATTCACAAAGTCCCTCCTGAGAAAAGGTAATTCACAAAGTCCTTCCTGAGAAATGTTATTCACAAAGTCCTTCCTGAGAAACGTCATTCACAAAGTCCCTCCTGAGAAAAGGTAATTCACAAAGTCCACCCTGAGAAATGTCATTCACAAAGTCCTTCCTGAGAAATGTCATTCACAAAGTCCTTCCTGAGAAAAGGTAATTCACAAAGTCCTTCCTGAGAAATGTCATTCACAAAGTCCGTCCTGAGAAAAGGTAATTCACAAAGTCCTTCCTGAGAAATGTCATTCACAAAGTCCTTCCTTCGAAAAGGTAATTCACAAAGTCCTTCCTGAGAAATGTCATTCACAAAGTCCTTCCTGAGAAAAGGTAATTCACAAAGTCCTCCCTGAGAAATGTCATTCACAAAGTCCCTCCTGAGAAAAGGTAATTCACAAAGTCCTCCCTGAGAAATGTCATTCACAAAGTCCCTCCTGAGAAAAGGTAATTCACAAAGTCCTTCCTGAGAAATGTCATTCACAAAGTCCCTCCTGAGAAAAGGTAATTCACAAAGTCCTCCCTGAGAAATGTCATTCACAAAGTCCCTCCTGAGAAAAGGTAATTCACAAAGTCCTTCCTGAGAAATGTCATTCACAAAGTCCTTCCTGAGAAAAGGTAATTCACAAAGTCCTCCCTGAGAAATGCCATTCACAAAGTCCCTCCTAAGAAAACATCATTCACAAAGTCCCTCCTAAGAAAACATCATTCACAAAGTCCACCCTGAGAAAACGTCATGCACAAAGTCAACCTTGCGTAAATGACATTCACGAAGTCCATCCTGAGAAAACGTCATTCACAAAGTCCACCCTGACTAAACGTCATTCCCGAAGTCCACCCTGAGAAAACTTCATTCACAAAGTCCACCCTGAGAAATTTTCATACACAAAGTCCATCCTGAGAAAATCTCATTCACAAATTCCACCCTGAGAAAACGTCATTCACATAGTCCGCCATAAGAAAATGTCATTCACAAATTCCATCTTGAGAAACGTCATTCACAAAGTCAACCTTGAGTAAATGTCATCCTCAAAGCCCACCCTGAGAAAACGTAATACACAAAGTGCACCCTGAGAAACGTCATTCACAAAGCCCACCCTGAGAAAATCTCATTCACAAATTCCACCCTGAGAAAACCTCATTCACATAGTCCACCCTGAGAAACCTTATTCACAAATTCCACCCTGAGAAAACGTCATTCACAAAGTCCACCCTGAGAAAAGTCATTCATAAAGTCCACCTTAAGAAAATTTCATTCACAAAAATCACAGAAAACACTATACACAAAGTCAACCGTGAGTAAATGTCCTTCACAATGTGCACCCTGAGAAAACGTCATTCACAAATTTTACTGGGTGAAAATGGCATTCACAAAATCCACCCTGAGAAATTGTCATTCACAAAGTCCACCCTGAGAAATTGTCATTCACAAAGTCCACCCTGAGAATACATCATTCACAAAGTCCACCCTGAGAAAACGTCATGCACAAAATCAACCTTGCGTGAATGTCATTCACGAAGTCCATCCTGAGAAAACGTCATTCACAAAGTCCACCCTGACTAAACGTCATACGCAAAGTCCACACTGAGAAACATCATTCACAAATTTTACCCTGAGAAAACTTCATGCACAAAGTCTACCCTGAGAAAACTTCATGCACAAAGTCTACCCTGAGAAAACTTCATGCACATAGTCCACCCTGAGAATACGTCATTCACTAAGTCCACCCTGAGAAAATGTCATGCACAAAGTCAACCTTGAGTAATTGTCATTCACAAAGTCCACGCTGAGAAAACGTCATTCTCAAATTCCAACCTGAGGAAACATCATACGCAAAGTCCACACTGAGAAACGTCATTCACAAAGTCCACCCTTAGAAAATAGCCTTCACAAAGTCCACCCTGAGAAAATGTCATTCACAAAGTCCACCCTCAGAAAACATCATTCACAAACTCCACCCTGAGTAAACGTCATTCACAAAGTCCACCTTAAGAAAACTTCATTTAGAATGTCCACCCTGAGAAAACGTCATTCATAAAGTCGACACAGAAAACTTTATTCACAAAGTCAGCAGTGAGTAAATGTACTTCGCAAAGTTCACCTTGAGAAACGTTATTTGCAAAGTCCAACCCTGAGAAAACTCATTCACAATGTCAACTGTGAGAAAAGGTCATTCGCAAAGTTCACCCTAAGAAAATCTGATGCAAATAGTCCTTCCTTAGAAAGCGTTATTCACAGTCAATTGTGAGTAAAGGTCATTCACAAAGTCGACCCTGTGAAACGTCTTTCACAAAGTCCACCCTGAGAAAACATTATTTTCAAAGTCAACCGTAAGTAAATATCATTCACAAAGTCCATCCTGAGAAACTTCATTGTCAGAGTCCACCCTGAGAAAACTTCATTCAGAAAGTCCACTTGAGAAAACGTAATTCACAAAGTCAACCGGGAGTACAGGTCATTTACAAAGTCCACACTGAGAAAACATCATTCACAAATTCCACCCTGAGAAAACGTCATTCACACATTCAACCGTGTGTAAAGGTCATGCACAAAGTCCCCCCTGAGAAAACTTCATCCAAAAAGTCCACCCTTAGAAAACGTCATTCACAAAGTCCACCCTGAGATGAATTCATTAACTGAGTCTACCCTGAGAAAACATCATTCACAAAGTTGACCCTGAGAAAACTTCATTCACAAAGTCCACCCTGAGAAAGCGTTATTCACAAAGTCGACCCTGAGGAAACGTCATTTATATAGTCCACCCTGAAAAAAATGTCACTCACAGAGTCAACTCTGACAAATGTTATTCCCAAATTCCACCTTGAGATAATTTCATTCCCAAAGTCCTCCCTGAGAAACCCTCAATCTCAAAGTCCACCCTGAGAAAATATCATTCACAGAGTCCACACTGAGAAAAAGTCATTCACAAAGTACACTAGAAGGAAACGTTATTCACAAACTCCACCCTGCGAAACGTTCAACACAAAGTCGACCATGAGAAAACATCCTTCTCAGTGTCAACCCTAAGTAAATGTCATTTACAAAGTTCACTTTCAGAAAACGTCATTCACAAAGTCCACCCTGAAACAACGTCATTCATAAAGTCCACCCTGAGAAAATGTCATACACAAAGTCCACCTTCAGAAAACGTCCTTCACAAAGTCTGCCTTGAGAAAACGTCCTTCACAGAGTCCACCCTGAGAAAACGTCCTTCACAAAGTCCACCCTGAGAAAATATCCTTCACAAAGTCCACCCTGAGAAAATATCCTTCACAAAGTCCACCCTGAAATAAGTCCTCCACAAAGCCCACACTGAGAAAACGCCATTCACAAGTTCCACGCTTAGAAAACGTGATTCAAAAAGCCCACAATGAGAAAGTGTAATTCTGAAGAAAAATGCCTCGGGGGGAGCGGAACACCCATTATGTGCTGAAATGTGATCCTGAAGTTCGGAGGACTACTCATGTTAATGGGGAAAAAGTTTCGTTACGTGATAGGTACCACGTGATCACCTGCTACCACTGTCAGAGGTATGGATATCTTGAAAAAGATCGCAAGTCTAAGAATGAAGATAAAGGCTTCGGGACATGTTCAGAAAAAACATTCCACCAAGGAGTGTAATTCGCAAGTGTCAAAGTTACTCAAACCAAGTGACCACATAGTAAATTCTAGAGACTGCAAATCTTATGACTTGGAATTGAAAAGACTAGCAGAGAATACTGATCATGGTTACTAGGGATGTCATAAATTGCGGCTATGTAAGTATATAATCTGTAGGTGATATGACTATTCAAATTCGAGAATTGATAAACGAGCAATATTTGGATATACTAGCATTATCTGAAACATGGTTAAATAACCTGGACAAGGCAAAGATCACTGAAATGACGCCCCCCACACTCGCCTTCTTCCACATACCGAGA
>NC_090759.1:11605385-11655385 GCF_036898095.1 Palaemon carinicauda | reverse complement strand
TTTATTATTATATATCAGTTACCATGTCCTTACTGTAGTATTTATCTTTCTTTAGTGATTGTTGAGCATAATTTGAGCTTGTTTTGGATAAATTTCTTGGCCTTGGAACAGATTAATTCTGTTTCTTTTAATTCAAATGGGAATAATTATTCTGAGATACCGTATTTTTGAGATACGTCGGCGGTCCTGGAATGAATTAAATTTGTATCTCAAGGTATTACTGTATATATATATATATATATATATATATATATATATATATATATATATATATATATATATCTAGACGCTTGCCCTCTATCATATAAAAAAAGTTATTGCTATGATCATTACCATCTTCATTGTTATTGATATTATTATAGTTATGATTATTAAGTTTCAACATCGTTATCAGTTTATCATTATCATTTTTTTCCCATTTATTGTTATTTCAGCTATTATAGTTATTTTTGTTGTTGTTGATACAATTTAAACTCATTCACATTAAATGCTATAATGAAAATAAAGAAAGAAAAAGAGAGATGTGGAGAAACATCCAGACAAAGGACAGGGAATATAGACGTACAAAAATAACTAGAATTGGAAAATATCAGTCTCTTTGGACATGACTTCAGATTTATTATTATTATTATTATTATTATTATTATTATTATTATATATATATATATATATATATATATATATATATATAATTTCATTATTATTTTCATTATTATTATTATTATTATCAACTCCCTCTTTTATCGGGTCATTATAAAAAAGGGTATCTGTTTTTCTTTCTAAATTCCATTGAATACATTTACATTTATTTCTGTAATAAAGATAATTTCATTATTCCATTTTGTAATTAGCATCTTCAGTAGATTTTTCTCATTATTACCTACATTATGATTTTGTCTTTCGAAAGCCTTACTATTCTGTCAGGTATCATAAAATATATGTATTAAGTGGAAAACATATAAGTATATAGACAAGACTATTTTAGAGCCAATGATGTTTACAACAATCACAACCATTGCTAATGTGTTGCCAGTGTGCAATATTGGACCAATCAGTCAATGTCATCGTAAATAATATCATGAAAGTTATTACAAGAAAAAGGACATTTGTAGATATTGGTAGAATTTATTCTTTATTGTAAAAGAAATTTTCAAAAATCGAAAATGGTAAATCAACGATCTCATGGAAATTACTACAAGAAAAAGAACATTTTGTGATATCATTATTATTATTATTATTATTATTATTATTATTATTATTATTACTTGCTAAGCTACAACCGTAGCTGGATAGGCAGGATGCTCTAAAACCAAGGGCTTCATCAGGGAAAATAACCAAGTGAGGAAAGGAAATAAGAGAAACAAATTAGAATATTGGAAGAATATTTTTTTTTCCTTTTTCCCAAACGAAATTCTCGAGAATAGAAAATAGAGAATGGAGGCCAGTCGTTAGATCCACTGGCAACTTGTCAATCAAATTCCCATCAACTGTATTGTCCTCTGGACTCCCTCTTCAATCATGACCAGAGAGGATTTCTTTAGCTCTTAAGCCAGGGGGGCTTGACTCTATATCCAATCCCTTTCTTCCAAAAGCATACATCATGCTTGAGTGCATTGTCAGGGGTCTTAATGTTTTAATATTTTATGGATCAGACAAAAATAGCTATTAGTGTTAGTTCCTTTATTGTCTGTAACCTCACCAACCTTGCAAGTTAAAGATTGGGGTGTTTGGAGGAGCCTATAGGTCTACCTGCTGATTCATCAATAACTATTGCCTTTCTTTCCTTGGTCCTAGGTTGGGTGGAAAGGATTCTTGGCGCTGATCATATGTATCTATGGTTAGTCTCTATGGCGCTAGCCTGGCTAGCACAGTGTCACTTCCTTTCCTCTGCCATTCATGAGTGTCCTTTAAAACTTTAAACCTTTAAGTTAATCCCATGAAAAACTAAATAGGTGAACAGAAGCGTCCTGAGATAAAGGTGAAAATCGGTAAATGTATACAAATAATTCAAGGTGTTTCTACGCAACTACGAACCTTGAAACTGTTTGTAAAACTAGGAAGAATTATCTTTAAAATTGTCTGTTACACAATGTTATTGAGGGAGGAGGGACTTTAGTATTTGAAAGATTTTTGTGTGTGATTTAAAGCTCAGGAATTTTTTACTTTGACAGAGTTTGAAAGATACGACGAAACGTTCCATCGTGGCACCCGAACAAAATATGTGAAGGGTTAACTCTTTGGAAGAGTGTGCTATTGTGTCACCCTTAAAAAATATATGGATGTTTACCTTTCTGAGAGTTTTCCATCTTGATATGCAAACAAAATATGTGAATGCTACTTGATTTTGAGAGATCGATCCATCGTGACAGTAACAAAGAAAATCAATACCTAATCTCTGTGAGACGTGTAACACGCAATAGGGAAATGCATTACTGATAATGAGCGAAAGGAAAAGTTATAAGGAAAAACTCTTCGAAAAGAAAAGTTCTTGAAGCAATCATTCCGATATGTTAAAGTGCTCCTGAGAATATTTGTTAATTTTTATGTAGGAATTAAATTACGATCTTTGCAAGTTGTGAGGAAGGAAATGGCTGGAAATGAATTAATAGCAAGTACCATTGAGTATTCCATGAATGCATATCGTGTACAAGTAGGAATATGTAGTACATGACAGGCACAGTCAAACATCAAGGATTTTATTGGTAGCAAAAGTAAAAAGGAAATGGTAAGGAACTTTCATCAGGTGGAAAAACATAAAATTGTAAAAAAAAGGATAAATAAAGGAGTCGCATTTGAATAGTTTAGATTGATTAAAATGTCATTGAAATATGTTACTATGGTGCAGTGGAAGAGCTGCTTGGCCATGCACAGGGAAGAGATAAGAGGTTCTGCTTTTAACCTTATGGGTCCTGAATGTCACGAGAGAGAGAGAGAGAGAGAGAGAGAGAGAGAGAGAGAGAGAGAGAGAGAGAGAGAGAGAGACAGACAGACAGACAGAGAGAGAGAGAGCGTTCTGGTAATCATTTATTGGGAGTGTAGAAAATAACATGCAAATGAAGGAAAAGTAGACCGAACAGACTGTCACACAGGTTTAGGTAAAAAAAAATAATGATCAGCAATTAGTGGAAAAGAAAATTCTTCTGGGCACAGAATCCCTTTAACTGTGCATTTTTTTTTAATGCAAGTTTGAGCAAATGATTTTACGATAATGAGCAAAGGAGTTCGTTGAAGAGCTCTATCTAAAACAATTGCCTCAAAATTTAGTTTGACGTCAAAACGCAAAAGCTCTGTTTGAAAGTTTGACCTTTAAACACCTCCAGAATAAAAGCCATTATCGTTTGTCTGGCTGATTAGTTTTCTTATGCAGGAACTTAATAACTGAGACTGTAAAGATCTCTGTGTGCAATCAGACCATGAGTAAAATGGCTAATTATTTTCACCAGAAATGGCATTTCATAATCGACTCTTTTCTTTCGGTGCTGTCTGTTTACCGAGGAACCTCTTAGAAGCAATTATCTTTTTCTTATATATTTTTATCTCTCTCCTTTCCCTTTTTCATCTTAGGACTTTCCACGAGGCACAGGAAGCCTCTTGGTTAACTGTAAAAGTTATTCGTTAGAAACAAAGTTATATTTACCCTCGAGGCTTCGTCATCAAGACCAGAAATTCCTGACATTATCTCAGACGCAGAACACAGACCACCCGTAATTATAATGAACCAATGTACGCGACCCGTCAAAAATGACGGCTGAATATTGAGATGTATATGCACACGCCCGCACACACATATTCAACCCTCCTCACCCCCTCCCCTTTCCAAATTGCGATTGGTTGAATATGTGTGCGCGCGCGTGTGCATATACATCTATATATATATATATACATATATATATATATATATATATATATATATGTATATATACATATATATATATATATATATATATGTATATATATATATATATATATATATATATATATATATATATATATATATATATATATATATTGTTACAAGCCCTAATTACCGATGAGACCTGATGTCGTAAAATTAGAGGCAGCCCCAAAATGTGCAATGTCAAAATTGAACATGAAAGGAAAAAGTAACTAAAGGCTTGCAAACATCATAAAGATTTATTATATAATTATAATTTAAATAATACTTATAGAACTTAATTCTCAAGCTAAATACTCAAAACTTAATGTGTTGACTAATTAAAACAAATGTATTTGTAACCTAAGAAAAATTAAACTTAAAGCAAAACACTAACGTAACACAAATAAGAAACATGAGGAATGGTGTGTGAATATCCGTATACCCACAAATATATGAATAAATCAACACTCGTAAATAATTATAACAAAGTCATAAATAAATCCAACACTCAAACAAATAACATATTACAAAATATACTCAAGAGGCAGGTGCAGATGTATAAGTCCGTGAAGTACAAAAAGTTGATCCTCAGCCGAGTACAAAAGCAAGAACAGAACTAAAGATATGAAAAACTTAGGTAACAAACATAACCTTCGATGAAGAAACTACGGTTGGCTTGGCTTGGTTATAAGTTAAACATGTGTTGATAAAAACTTACTGTCCTAATTAATACTGTCCCTCGTTACCACGACTTCCCTTAAAATGCAATATATAAGGGTTTGTGACTGAGAAAACTTTAGTGGTTTGTGTGTGTATGAAATATATTTGATTTTATTTTTTTCTTTTGTATCCCTCAAGCCCCCCTTTTTCCAAAAATGTCTTAATGTGTTATTGTTCCTTTCCAGGTATTGACAGCAGCCCCTATACTCAGTAGGGAGTGTAAGGGAGAGCAAATTTAGAATATTTCCTGTTATCAGTCTGTACTAGTCTGTGATGCTGTTCTATATCCATACCTTGTAACTAGAAGTAAGCTACTGTGTTGCTATATGAGAGTGTGTCATGAACATAGTATGCGGCTGTACTTTTCAGAAATTAGGACTGTTTAAGTGACCTTGCATCCCAATGGTGGACGGGAGATTGATGAGAACAGTATTGATTTAGGGAAAATTGTGGTACTGTATTTTTCACCGTTATATGTTCTTTATAGATGGGATACTGGTACTTGCCCAAATAGATGCACGGTTAGGTGTGCCTTGGTTTAGACTTGGCCTGTATAGGTACACTTATGAGTGTCCCACCTGGGGGAAGAAAATTTCCTGTTTGTTTATCAGTTACCCTGTTGCTGAAGTTTGACGTTAAGGAATGCTAATTTAGTCTTTAATTTTCTATTTGGATTGATGGGTCCATGCTAACATAACCCTAACAGTTTTGTACAAATAAATTTTATTTTCTTGTTTTATAAACACTACATATCATTCCTGTTCCTACACCAATGTGCCCCCCTTCCCCAGCCACTGTTTTTTTAAGATCTCTTAAGTACCGTAACTTATCATAATTCTTTCCTCCCACACTGTGTCCCGTAATTAATTAAACAATATTTCCTTTCACCTAATGTTCTTATACTTGTACTTATGATCAGCAAGCAAAAGGGAGGAGAAGCAAACGGGTAAGTCAGGTTCTAGCTGGGTCCCCTTGCCCAGTATAAATCAAGGGGTGGTGCCCAGTACTCAGGTCTGTTGAACTGTTACTCAGGTTTTTGGGTATTCCACTGTTGTATATTTTTTGTGTAGTGAACGTCGGGTTGTGGTCGGCATTCGGACACTAGGCAGTTCGGGTGCTACCTCTGGCCACAGTCCGCAAACCACTACATAATTTTTGGTGCCCAGACCCGGGAAACAGCAACCTTTAGAGATGGCCTCATCCAGTAAACGCAGAAAGGCTAAGAAGAGCCTGAGCCGGGATGTAGAGAGTCTTGTCAGGATTGTCAGTGACCTGACAACTCAGGTCAAGTCCCTGACACTTCAAGTGGCGGCCCTGAAGACCGGTGAGCCGTCACCAACGTGCCACGTTGCCACTAGGGTCACAACCACAGTGACCACCAGTGCTCCATCTACGTCCCCTGCTTGGCCAAATTACAATGGTCTGGCAATTCCAGTGACTGGAGCAGAGCCACTGATTGGAGGTCTCCAGCCCCCTCCAGGGTTCACATCGTTAATCCCCCCTGTACCAGGCTTCTGGGAGTCTCCTGTCCCAAGTGGACTGCTTGCTTCCTCGCCTGTTCTGGCAACTAACTCTGTTAGTCCACCAGAGCCTGCAGCCAGTAGACTAGGGGAGCAGTTCCTGGACAATCTAGTTGAAGCCAGTAGGCCAGAAAAGGCTCCAGCAGCTACCGGTGAGGCAGTTCTTGCCCAGACAGGAGCTATCCCAAAGCGGAGACGCCAGGCCAAGGAAAGAGCTAGACCAGCCATACCTGAAATGACATCTTCATCACAGGAGTCTACCAGTGAAGATTCTGGTAGTGACACTTCTAGCTCCTGTCTCAGTGTCATCTCAGAAGACACTGTCTCCACCGACCATGTCCAGTCCCTCCAGACAGAACGCAGTCTGTCTGATCTTATCAAGGTTCTTGACTCCAGGAGGAACCCCAAGCCTGGAATCTTCCAGCTGGAAACTGGCCAGAGTTTTGCCCGATTCCTGAGGGATTTCGAGGCCTACTGTGCCAGTAAGTATACCGCAGGAAGCTCTGGTCGATGGACTGTTGATCTCGGGAAATTTCTGAAGGGAGAAATTCATGAGGCGTTCTCAGCCATGGGGGGTCCCGAGGTCTCATACCCCGACATGAAGGAACGCCTCCTCGACTGGTGCCGAGAAGCCCGAGAGAGGCGTGATGCGGGCAGGAAGGCCCGGTTCAGCAGTGCTACCTGTGGCGAGGGCGAACTGCTGAAAATCTACGCCGTCCGGTTAGCCTCCCTGTACAAGTCTGCCTATCCTCGCCGTAGTTTGGACCGGAGGGAGCTTAGGCGGAAGCTCCTCAGAACTGTTCCGAGCAGAGCTGCGAGTTGGCTGGAACAGTCTCTGGCCACCATTAATGTCTCCGCTGGCCGTCAGGCCACTTGGCAGGATGTTCTACACCTGTTGAGTGTTCTCGACGAGGCATCCCGTCAGCGAAGCCAGAAGGCAGAGGATTTGGCCATCAGTCGTGTGGGACAGTCATGGCACGGCTCATATGCCGACAGGGTTGCCATGGCTGCCCCCAGCCGTTCACCTGGACCTGACAGAGCGTATTTACGCGCTCCTCCTCGACCGGTCCCCAAACCTGCACCTGTGGAAGTGCGCCTGCCACCATCGCGCACCCCGGATAGATCTCCCCAATTCCAGAGGAGGTACTGTGCCTGGTGCCGAAAACCAGGGCACTTGGTGGACGAGTGTCGCAGACGCCTCAACCTCTGCCTACGTTGCGGCTCGTCCAACCATCATGTGGCACAGTGTGGACGACAGGCGCCGGTTATGAGCAGATCACCTGTCCAGAACACAGCTAATGCCCACAGCCCTGGGAGGGAGACTACCTCTGTCCAGACTCCTTCAAGGTGGAGAGCAGTACCGGTGAATGCTACTCCGACCCCGTCATCCTATTCTGGATCAACCAGTAGCCAGGAGACCCGAAGTGGGAGCGAGTCCAGTGCTCCTTCTCGGACTGTGGGGAAGAAGAAAAAGAAGAGCAAGAAGGCAAAGCCCAGGAAGTCAAGAACTGAGGAGTATCATAGGGCTTTAAACACCAGGCCTTCGGTGTAGAAGATGGGGCTACATCGAAGGAGGGTGTGAGTGCTAGGGTGCATGTTCCTAGTATTCCGGCGGCAGCCTCGGAAATCTCGATTTCCAAGGTTACCCCTCAACCTGAAAAAGACATTCCACCTCCAATGGCTCTTTCAGGATTGGCCTGTGATAACCTGTCCTCGACACAGTCCAGAGCTTCTCCAACTGACTCCTCCACGGAGAAAGCAGAAACTGAGGCTGTATTGAAAACCCTTCGTAGGGTTAACCTGGCGCAGTTGGCTCCTGTACCACTCATGGTTGTCCCAGTGACCATGTCTGAGTTTCCATCGGGAGCGTTGGATGCTCTCATTGACTCCGGAGCTGAGGTCAATCTCCTGTCATCGAGAATAGTACAGGATTACCAGCTGCAGATGGTACCCAACACCATTGGACTGAAGGGTTTAGGGCAAACAGGACCTAAGACCCTAGGTACTGTACTGTTGACCCCTATACTGCATGGAATGACATTCGCCCCGGGTGTGTTCCATGTAGTGCCTTTAGGAACTATGGCTGAGTACGTAGTGCTTGGTTACCAGTTCTTGAGAGCAAATGGGGTGATAGTTGACGGAGCCCGAAATCGGCTGAGCGTTGGCAGTATTCCCCAAGAGCCTCTTTGGGAGTATTATGTCCCGATACGTGGAGCCTGTTGTCAGCAAGTGCTTTATGCACTTGATGTCCACGCAACCGATTCAATGAAGATTGCCAGTATTGAGCCAGTACTTGTTCCAGTTAGTGTTAACTTTCCTAAGGGACTTGACACGTCTTTTAGGTGCCCTGCTTGTCCGACCAACTGTTGGCCGGAAATGTATTATGATGGCGACATCATAACCCCCGGTCTGTCAAGGAAAGTTACAGCAATTCCTGGCATCCTCGAACTGAAAGATGGAAAAGCCTCAGTTTTAATCAAGGGTTCATCTGAAGAAACTGCCAAGATCAAGAAGGGCGATCTCTTGGGGAAAGTGTTCACCATGGTAATGGTGGATGCTCCTCTATCCTGCCTGATAGCGCAGGAGTGTGACCTGACTCCTGAACCGAGCGTATTGGAAGAGATAGACAATCTGTCTATCTCCGACGAACTGGACTCTTCTCAGAAGGACCAGTTTTGTCAAATGCTTCGACGTCATCTTCCAGTCATCAGTACTGGTGATGATGATGTGGGAGAGTGCTCAAGCACACCAATACGCATCCACCTGTATGACGAGACGCCCATTTATCAGAGAGTTCGACGGTTTGCCAAACCCGTCGCTGACGCCATCGAGGGACAGTGCAAGGAGTTGCATGAACTGGGTATTATTGAACCCAGCATCTCTCCTTGGTCTTCACCCATTGTTCCAGTCCGAAAAAAGGACAATAGTATACGGTTGTGTGTGGACTACCGTAGACTGAATAAGGTGACTGTCTCTGATAAGTTCCCGATGCCTAACATGGCCGACTCTGTATTTGGACTTCAAGGAGTCAAATACTTTACAACCCTTGACCTGGTTCGTGGATACTACCAGTTATCGTTGGCAGAGGACAGTAAGGAATACACGGCTTTCTCTACTGCCTTTGGACACTGGCAGTTCAGACGCTTATCGTTTGGACTGAAAAATGCACCTGCAGTGTTCCAGAGAGAAATGCAGAGTATTCTCCAAGAGTTCCCGAAAGCCAAGGTGGTTGTCTACATTGACGACATATTGATACTTGGGTCTTCTTTCGAGGAACACCTGAAACTGGTAGAACGAGTTTTGGCTACTCTCCAGAAGCACGGACTCAAGATAAAACTCGGGAAGTGTTCTTGGGTTCAAGCCGAGGTCCAGTATCTTGGTCATCTGGTTGGACGTTCTGGTATGCGTAAGCTACCAGAATACATCCAAAAAGTGGAAGACTTCCCTAAACCGACCACTGTGCGTGAGCTACGGGGATTCCTGGGACTGGTCAACTTCCAAAGGAAGTTTATCCCCATGTGCTCACAGATAGCCAAACCCTTATCTGCGAAGACTGGAGGACGAAAATCTCAAGGAACTAGGAAACTGAAGTGGACTGCAGAAATGGACAGTGCCTTTGTGCGCTTGAAGGAACTGATCAAAGAGGACATTATGTTGTCATATCCTGACTACTCCGCTGATGCTAAACCCTTGGAGTTGTTTGTTGATGCTTCGGGTGAAGGTGCTGGTGCTTGTCTGTGCCAGGAGTCCTTGGAGCATCCAGGGGAGCGTCGGGTGATAGCGTACGACTCCATGACTTTCCTTGACTGCGAGACCCGTTACTCTACCATTGAGCATGAGTTGGCTGCTCTGCGATGGGGAGTGAAAACCTTCAGGGCCTTCCTTTATGGTCAGTTCTTCGTGATCCATTCTGATCACCATCCCCTGATGTACCTTCATGACATGAAGATGGTGGACAGTCGTCTAGCACGGACACTGGAGGACCTGTCCGAATTTAACTTTATTGTTAATTACTGTCCAGGAGATCAGAATGCCGCTGCTGACTGGTTATCCCGCTGGCCCGCATTGACTGACTATCTGTTAGCTACTGAACCCAGCACTCCGAAGTTGCCTACTGGACTGGCCTTGTATAAGGAGGTTCGTGGTGGTCCAGATTCTCTCATCGAATCCTTGGAGCTAGTCGTGAACTGCTGGACAGAAGGGTCAGGTGTCGCACCCGACTCTCCGCTGAAGGGAGCCAAGCTCCGGGATGCCTTAGTTCAGCAGTTTCTGAAACACGCCGGTCGACTAGGCTTCAAACTGGACAAGACCAGCAGGAACAGGATCAAGGCAATGAGATTTCCAGGTACAGTCCCAGCTCTGGAGTTGCTATTGGCAGCATCAAAGTTATTGAACCTGGAAATCTGGGTCCATTGGGGTCCCACTTGTCCCGTAGTCTATCGTGATCCATCCGTGACTGAGCCTCAGTGTGTGCATCTTCAGTGTCTGTCTGGAGTGCATTTTAATCCTCTGATTGAGCTCCGCAATTACGTCCCTCCAACTGACGTGATTCTGGGCCATAAGGCGGAGGTAAAATCTCGTGTTCGTGACGCTGAGGGCTTGATCACTGATGATCAGGAAGCGCCGGAGGATTGTCCTGTAATCCAGTACGTGACAGAAAAGGCACCTCGTCAGTCCAGTTGTACCCATGTGTCTCAACACTCGGCAGTAGGTATAGTAATGATGCAGGAGACCTTATTTTGTGCTCTTGTTGATACAGGAGCACAGGTTTGTCTAGTAAGTGAGTCTGTACTGAGCCAACTTGGCATAGAGTACCAGGTACTGTCAGGAGAACAGCTAGAGGGGTTGACTGGTTTCTGCACCAGCATTCTAGGCTACGTCCAGTTAGAGGTGAAGTGTCCTTCTGGGTGGGGGCTACCGCTGTTTAACTATGCGGTGGTAGCTGCCAAAGACATTAACTTTTGTTATGTTCTTGGTAGGAATATACTGGACGCAGCCTACCTGACACTGGATTCACCCCGAGAACAGTTGGTGTATGAGCACACTACTGTTCTTCAGTTGTCTCCCAAGGTACTCTCAATCTCCTCCCTGCATACCGAGACCACTGTTATGAAGGTAACTGATCCTGAATCTGATCAGGGAGTGTTCTCTGGAAATGCTCTTCTGTCCTTCAGTCAGGTGTCCAAGATCCAAGGAGATCATCGACAGATTCAATCTGTCATTAAGATGATCTACTCTGGGGTTCCTGCATCTCGAGTTCCACGCTCCTGTCTACCCTATAGAAGATGTTGGTCAAACCTGGAAGTTCACCAGGGTTTGCTAGTGAAGTGGAACCCAGACGGCTCAGTAGTCCCAGTAGTCACCTTCAATGTCCTGATTGACCTAGTTGCCGAGACACACCTCCAGAATGCTCACTGGGGGATCGGAAAAATTATTGCAATGCTCCGTCGACTCGTCTGGCACAGATCTTTAATTAATGTAATCAGAGATATGTGCCGGACGTGTTGGGAATGTCAGACTTGTAAGGTCTCAAGGGAGGTGGTTGCCCCTCCGACCTTGAAAATAGTGACCTCTTCTCCCTTTGAATTGGTTGCTATGGATCTTGTGAGTCTCCCAACAACCAGTACTGGTTTTATTGGGTGTCTGATGGTAGTCGACCATTATTCCAAGTGGGTAACGGCAGTACCCATAAGGAATAAGAAGAGCAGTACGATATGCCAGGCGCTTGAAGACCGAGTTTTTCCTGTTATTCCTCGTGTTCCAGTCCGGATATTGACTGATAACGGCCCTGAGTTTATTTCCCAGGAATTTACTGAGTTGTTGGAGCGGTATAATGTGGTACATGTGAAAACAACTCCGTATAAACCCTCTAGTAACGGTGCAGTGGAGCGAGTGAATCGTACCATTGGTGAGTTACTGAGGGTGATTTCTGGGGAATCTCGGAAATGGGACCAGTTCTTATCCCGAGCAGTTCTCAGCTACAACCATTCCCACCACACTGAGATTGGCTGTACACCAGCTGAGAACATACTGAAGGGTGCTCACGATGTTGATAGTATCCCGTTGCTATCAGCAGAAACGAGAGACCCATGGGCGGAAGGACATCCGCGGTACAAACCGTTTAAAAAGGGTTCTCTGGTGCTTAAGAAGGTGCACCTGTTGGGACACCGTCTGACGAACAAGCTCATCCCTAGGTTTGAGGGGGTATTCCGTGTTACTAAGGTACACGAGAATAAGGTCACCTATGAGCTGCAGAGACTGCCTGATGGTGAACTGGTAAAAGCTCACCATATCCAGTTAAAGGCCTGGTTTGAACCTCCAGTTTATCTTAGGAGGCACTTTCTCTGGTATCCGAAGGGTCCTGATCCTGTTACAGAGACTCTGAGTAGTCCAGAACTCATGGATGACAGTCCTGTTTCTTCTGAAGTCTCTGAGAGTTCTAGTTCTAGTAGTGATGGCGACTCCTATGGGGTAGCTGCAGTAGTGGCGTCCTACCTTCTGTCTCGAGATTGTAACAAGTCCTGACGACAGAGGAAAAGTCACCATCCTACTAGGGCTACTACTCAGCCTAAGCCCATTCTTAAGCCAGCTAGGACTTACGAGAGAAAGAAAGCACTGGATGCTTGGTTATATCCTCCGGAAAATTGTGATGAGACTCCTGTGTTAAAGCCTGAATCGTTTCGAGATCATTTGGTCCTCCAACTATGGGAGAACAGCCCCACTGGAATGTGTAAAACCCCTATTTTGTCTCCCGAGTCAGTGGTTCACTGTCCTGTTCCTGAATTGCCAACGCCCCAGTTCTTAGCTTCTTCTTTCCAAGAGGAAGGTATCGTTCATCCTCTGGGGAGTTGGGAATTCTGGGAAGTTTCCAGTATTCCATTATTGGAACTACTTTCTGGTGTTTCCAAGAGTTCCAGTCCAGATTGGTCAAGACCTGCTACTTTAGAAAGCCCTGTTTCTGAATCGGCAGTGTCTAATTATCCTGATAATGACTTTCTTAGTTTATTGCCACCCGATTGTGACGACCGACTGTCGCCTGAAGATCCCACCTTTAGTGGATTTAGTCCCCCATGGACTAGGTCAAAGGGTCCTGTTCTTGACCTACCTTTAGTTCAGTCTCGAGTCCTGGAGTGGAGACCTCGTCTCACTGACCAGACGAATATTATAGAGAGGGAACCATCCTCCATTCCTAAGTCACCTCAGAATTTAAACCCTTTCCTACATTCTGATGGTGGATTAAAACACCGGTCAGAGCTCGAGGCTGAAGTGGCACAGTCAGGTATATCAAACCTGAACGTTACAGCACTGTTTGGGTCGCCCGAAATACAAAGTTGCCCCGAGTCATCGCCTGATTTTTCGGGATTTTTATTGTCCTCTTCTGAGTCTATGGATTCTGTCTCTGGTTTACCTCAAAGTATGTCGATCACCCGCAGATACCAACTGTTATGTGAGGTTATCGACCGATTAAAGACACCCAGCCTGTATCTGGAGAGTCGCCGGCTTAGCCTGTCTCCTGTGCTGCGAGAAATTAATATGGCTCGCCAGCAGATTGCTGAATCCCGGCGCATGTCCCGAGACAGAATTTTGAGACTCAGAAGAAGAACTATAAATCTCCCACGGAATTAATCTTGGTACAGTTTTTAAAGAAAGTTTTGATAGTAATTACCCTTTTTTGTTCTTATTAGTTATATTTTAATTCCCACATTGGGTATCTGAAAGGCTGGGAAAGGGACACGTGGTGTGAGGAAATCTTTATTTAGTCACGGTTTCTGTAACTGTTGTATTTATTGTTGTACTGTAAATCGACTTTGACCGTGACAGTTATAATAAATTCAGTAAATTGCTTTTATCAGGTAACACCTGTAGTCCAAAATCAATGAGTTTTGTATGTTTTTTAAAATTGATTTTGGACTGCAATGGATGTAATTTTTTTTTCCTTGTTAGATCCTGAATGTATACCTGTAATACTGATGTTTTCTGTATGATATGGAAATTGTTATATTGTATATTATTGAAGCATTGTTGGGAAGAATAGACAATAATCTAACTTTTTATTTGTAAGTACTGGATCTCCATTGTGTTTAAAAGGTTGTCTATTCCTATTGCTTTTTGTTAAGTCATGAGTCTGTGGAAAAAAATGTATTGTACCTAGTGTAAATTTATTTGATATGTAACTTAAGGAAGGGATGATGAATTAAATCTCTAGTTGATCATCCTACCTTTTTACTGAATTTTTTTTGCAAGGTAAATTTTCTTTTTCCACTTGAATGTACAGAGTTTGTGTGGGGTGTTGCTGTCAGTTACGAGGCATTTTTTGGATGGGCTTGAGGGCTAATGGGGGGGAATGCAATATATAAGGGTTTGTGACTGAGAAAACTTTAGTGGTTTGTGTGTGTATGAAATATATTTGATTTTATTTTTTTCTTTTGTATCCCTCAAGCCCCCCTTTTTCCAAAAATGTCTTAATGTGTTATTGTTCCTTTCCAGGTATTGACAGCAGCCCCTACACTCAGTAGGGAGTGTAAGGGAGAGCAAATTTAGAATATTTCCTGTTATCAGTCTGTACTAGTCTGTGATGCTGTTCTATATCCATACCTTGTAACTAGAAGTAAGCTACTGTGTTGCTATATGAGAGTGTGTCATGAACATAGTATGCGGCTGTACTTTTCAGAAATTAGGACTGTTTAAGTGACCTTGCATCCCAATGGTGGACGGGTGATTGATGAGAACAGTATTGATTTAGGGAAAATTGTGGTACTGTATTTTTCACCGTTATATGTTCTTTATAGATGGCATACTGGTACTTGCCCAAATAGATGCACGGTTAGGTGTGCCTTGGTTTAGACTTGGCCTGTATAGGTACACTTATGAGTGTCCCACCTGGGGGAAGAAAATTTCCTGTTTGTTTATCAGTTACCCTGTTGCTGAAGTTTGACGTTAAGGAATGCTAATTTTGTCTTTAATTTTCTATTTGGATTGATGGGTCCATGCTAACATAACCCTAACAGTTTTGTACAAATAAATTTTATTTTTCTTGTTTTATAAACACTACATATCATTCCTGTTCCTACACCAATGTGCCCCCCTTCCCCAGCCACTGTTTTTTTAAGATCTCTTAAGTACCGTAACTTATCATAATTCTTTCCTCCCACACTGTGTCCCGTAATTAATTAAACAATATTTCCTTTCACCTAATGTTCTTATACTTGTACTTATGATCAGCAAGCAAAAGGGAGGAGAAGCAAACGGGTAAGTCAGGTTCTAGCTGGGTCCCCTTGCCCAGTATAAATCAAGGGGTGGTGCCCAGTACTCAGGTCTGTTGAACTGTTACTCAGGTTTTTGGGTATTCCACTGTTGTATATTTTTTGTGTAGTGAACGTCGGGTTGTGGTCGGCATTCGGACACTAGGCAGTTCGGGTGCTACCTCTGGCCACAGTCCGCAAACCACTACAACGTAACACAAATAAGAAACATGAGGAATGGTGTGTGAATATCCGTATACCCACAAATACATGAATAAATCAACACTCGTAAATAATTATAACAAAGTCATAAATAAATCCAACACTCAAACAAATAACATATTACAAAATATACTCAAGAGGCAGGTGCAGATGTATAAGTCCGTGAAGTACAAAAAGTTGATCCTCAGCCGAGTACAAAAGCAAGAACAGAACTAAAGATATGAAAAACTTAGGTAACAAACATAACCTTCGCTGAAGAAACTACGGTGGCGTGACGGGTACTTCAGCCAATCACAAGCAGAGTAAGTCGAGCGACGAGGTGAAGAAACTACGATTGTTAAAAATCGTAACCAGGCCGGCAACGTAAGCGGTAGTTGAAGAGCGTTAAAACTGTTATCATGTCGGAGTCATGAGACCTCCCCCCTAGAGACCTCGTACATCTGTAAGGTGGAAGAGGTTAAGATCCCCTATTTGTCGAGGGTCCTCTTGATAAAGCGTCTGCGATGACGTTCTCTGTTCCTTTCACGTGGTTAATGATAAGTTAGTAAGGCTGAAGCATTAAAGACCATCTCATTAATCTTTGGTTATGATTTTTCATCTTCTGAAGGAACCGAAGCGGGTTGTGATCCGTATATATTTCAAGAGGATACCTTTGATCTTGGATATAACAGGCAAACTTTTGCAGGGCAAGCATCAATGCGAGACATTCCTTTTCTATCACACTATATGATTTCTGATGTTTTTTCAACTTAGCTGAATAGTAGCACACAGGATGGAGGGTATCAAAGTTGACATCACGTTGCATAAGGACTGCACCCACTCCTTGATCGCTGGCATCTATGTAGAGCAGGAAAGGTTTATCCATACTAGGTGTACAGAGAACTGGGTTACTGGAGAGAAATGCCTTTAGCTGATGGAAGGCTTTCTCACACTCATCTGTCCACTTGAACAGTAAGTTTGAGCTAGTGAGGGTCGTAAGTGGGGCAGCTACTGCAGAGAAGTTAGGGCAGAAACGGCGATAAAAGCCACACATACCCAGGAAACGCTGTATTTCCCTTCTAGTCGTTGGACGAGGGAAATTGAGAATGGCTTCTATATTCGCTTCCTTAGGCCGAGTTTGACCTTGACCCACCACATGTCCGAGGTAAGTCACCGTACCCTGGCCGAAGGAAGATTTGAGCAAGTTTATGGTGAGACCACTTTCATTCAGGCGTTGCAGTAGATTTGATAGACGTTGCAGGTGATTGTTCCAAGTTTCTGAAATTATCAAAATATCGTCTAAGTACACATAAGTCCCTTCTAAATCCCTAGTAATGAAGTTCATAAGCCTTTGAAAGGTTGCTGGGGCAGAATTAAGACCAAAATGCATACGGGTATATTGATATAGACCATCAGGGGTTATAAAAGCTGATATTTCCTTAGAGTTTTCAGTGAGGGGAATTTGATAGTAACCTTTTTGTAAATCTATTTTAGATACAAACTTAGCTTGGCCAACAGAATCTATTATAGTATCAATTAGAGGCAATGGGTAAGAGTCAGGGATAGTTATATCATTAAGTTTCCTGTAGTCTGTGCAAAGTCTGAAACGTCCTCCAGGTTTTGGGGCGAGTAGACAAGGCGAAGCCCATGGACTACAGCTGTGTTCTGCTAGGCCATGTTCGAGCAGAAAGTTTACTTCATCTCGCATGACTTTCCTCCTTTCTGGACTCAGACGATACGGTGGCTGTTTGACAGGGAGAGAACCAAATTTTAGACGGATGTTATGTTCTATCAAATTACATTTCCCTACGGTATCACTCAACACATTAGGAAATTGTTTGAATAGGTTGGCCGAGTCCCTAAGCTGAGACTCTGATAAATGTGTTAGAGACCCTTCCAGGTCTTCTATAATATTACTGTTGGTCGTAATAGGGTTCGGTATATATTCATCTGATGCTTCAATTGGTTTGTCAGAATTTGTTATACATAGATTAATTTTTAAACCAGCCTCATCCGATGTTCTCTTTAAATATTCTTTTAATAAATTTATGTGATATTTCTGGGTCTTTTTCCTTTTATCTGGAGTAGAGATTAAATAGTTATTTGACTTTAAATTATCAATTACGGTATAAGGACCTTGATATTTAGGTGAAAAAGGAGATCCTGGTATAGGCATTAAAACTAACACCTCATCTCCAGGCTGAAACTGTCTGACTTTAGCGGATTTATCAAAGTGAGCTTTCATAGATGCTTGACTCTCCTTTAAGTATTCTTTAGCTAATTTTCTTACTTTAGATAACCTCTCTTTCAAGTTGTTCATATATGTCTGCACATTAACCTTTGAGGATTCTGAATCAAAGTCACTGGCTAGCAAATGATCTTTTACAATTTTTAAGGGACCCCTGATCTCTCTACCAAACAGCAACTCAAAAGGAGAAAATCCCAAAGATTCTTGCTTACATTCTCCAACTGCAAATAATAAAAAGTCAAGACCTTCATCCCAATCGTTTGAACTTTCTAAACAGTAACGTTTCAGCATGGATTTACGGGTTTGGTGGAATCTCTCTAAAGCTCCTCGAGACTCAGGGTGGTATACAGAAGAGTTTACAGTAAGCACACTTAATTCTTTTAGTACCTCTCTAAAAAGATCCGAAGTGAAATTAGTTCCTTGGTCAGATTGCAAAACCTTGGGAATACCAAAATTTGAGAAGGTGTGTATCAAGTTAGTAGCTATATTCTTAGCAGAAATGTTCTTGAGAGGTATAGCTATAGGAAATCTGGTTGATGTACACATGATAGTAAGGATGTATTTATTCCCTTTTTGAGTGGAAGGAAGTGGACCAACACAATCTATTAGTATTTTCTCAAAGGGTTCCTCTAATACAGGGATAGGAATGAGCGGAGCAGGAGGAATAGATTGATTGGGTTTACCTATAACTTGGCAAATGTGACAAGATTTTATATATTCTGTAACACTTTTCTTCATTCCTGGCCAAAAGTAATGTATTTGGAGCTTTTGATAAGTTTTCTTTATACCTAAATGTCCATTGAGACCATCATGAGCCAAAGAAACAATTTCACTTCTCAAAGAGGATGGAATTACTATCTGAAATTCATCGGCCCAATCTTGTTCTTGAGCTAAGTGGCTAGGTCTAAATAATCTCATGAGAATGCCTTCATGCAGGTAAAATCCTGGCTTTTCTTTAACTTTTGTAATGTGGGAAGCTACCTCTGACCAACATTGGGTCAAAGTAGGGTCAGACTTCTGTGCTGCAATTAAGGAATCCTTTGACATCTTTATTTCTTTAATGTTAGGTAAAGGCACAGATTTAATTCTAGTCTGACGAGACTTTGACCTAGTGGTTACACAAACAGGGAAAAGATCAGGCTGAGAGGATTCAATATTTAGAGTAGGGTTATTTTCCAAAAGATGATCTACTACAACTGGACATGGAACAGTAAGTTTCCCAGCAATATCATTTCCTAGTAAAAAGTTAATTCCAGGGACCGGTAATTTTTGTGTTATTCCTACTTTTATTTTTCTGGATACAAGTGGAGACTTAAGATACAATTCCGTGAGGGGAATGGTGGAAATTGAAGAGAGATCACAAATTACTACCTTTTCATTTAGAAAGAATTTCTCTAAGTTAGGGATTACTGTATTAAGCATTATACTTTGAGCAGAACCGGTGTCTCTTAGAATGTTGACAGGATATTCTACATTATTTAGAGTTACTGTGCCTGTCATTTTGAAATCTTCAAAAACATCTATGCAAGGAGGGTGAGCAGCTACGTTAGATGTGGACTTATTAAATGGGAGCTGAGATTTTACTGAAGTTTTGGAAGCTTTATTAGGGTCATAATATTTAGAGTGTTTACAGTGGGGACTCCAGCATTCAGTAATGTGATGACCAGATTTCTTACAAAAACTGCATATTATTTTAGTTTGGTATTTATCACTACTACTATTCCCATCCTGAGTCTCTGAAACTACAGATGAGGCAGGTTTTACGGGAACTGTCCTTTTATCAGACTTAGGATTACCTTTGTGTACCAAGGAATATACATCAGCACAATTTGCTGCCTCTTTCAATTGGGTTTCACCTCTATCTTCTAGGTGAAGCTTAACATTCAGAGGGATTTTCCTTTTAAACTCTTCATAAACTAATAAGTTAACTAACTGATCGAAAGTGGTGACATTACTCGAGAACAGCCATTTATGAAAATACCATAACTTCTCTGTAGCAAATTCAACATAAGTCTGAGATGGAAAATTAATTAAATTACGGAAATTTTGTCTATAGCCCTCAGGTGTAATAGTGTAAGCATTTAGGATAGAAGTCTTAACAAAATCATAGTCTTGGCAGTCTTCTAATGATAGAGTAGAATATACGATCGAGGCTTTACCTTTAAAGTTTGTGCTAACTAGCCATGTCCAAGAGGTTCTGGGCCATTCTAATTGAATTGCTGTCTTCTCAAAATTCCTAAAATAACTTTCAGGGTCATCCTCATTAAACTGAGGAACTAGCTGAGCTTGTTGTGCAATGTTAAACTTATAATTAGGAGTACCTTGGATAATTGAACGGTCATGAGTCTGAGCCTCTAATTCTGCTAACTTAACTTCTCTCTCTATTTCTAGCTTCCTTGCTTCGAATTGTTTTTGTGCTAACTTCAACTCTCTCTCTATCTGTAATTTCTGTATTTCTACATCAGCAATACTCTTTTGCACGGAAGGTGCATCAGTCCCTAGTGACAATTTCTGATCATGAATTTTATCAATAAATTCTTCGGTACTAGATAATGATAGTCTATCATGCTCCTGGTCATTATCATCTAACAATGTCACAGATTCTGGCAAAATTAATCCCTGTTCTACCAAACCATCTATAGCTGTAGTCATAAGGTCTCGTAAGGTCATGGAAGATGTGAACGAAATCTTAAAGTACATAAGAATAAACTTCCATTCATCTTTACTTAAAGTGAATTTACTCAAGTATGTAAAATCTGGCTTAGAGCAAAAGGCATGGACATCAAATTCACTCATTGTAACAGCAAGAAAATTCCTCTGAAGGATTGAGTGTTGGTTACAGGTTAAATATACAATACACAAATTGAATACAAAAGGTATTAAATACATGTGAAGCTGTATTATCACTACGTTCAGTGATGAGGTAATATTCAGTGATGATTCAATATAAGATTCAGGCAAGATTCATTTCAAGATTCAGGCTGGCTTGTTGCCTTAAGTGCAAGATACGAACATTAACTACCACAAGTTGATAGCAAGTTGTAAAGATTCTTGGAACACTTGACAGTTCAAGTTCTAGATAAGATTCTAATGTCTAATTAAGTCAAATCTATTAAGGATTCTCGGTTTAAAGAGTCTAGTCAATGTGACTTCAGTGGAAATAAAAGGTCATACGAGTTCTGTATTATGTGTCACAAGACAATGTGTTGATGACCTAAGAAAGATTAAGGATCGGCATAAGATTACAAAGTACTAACACTTCTGTATAACAGCACAAACGACTAAGTTAATTTCACAAAAAGGCAAGGCGAATTGATATACCTATATAAGTGCACATGGAAAATTATCCCGGTCAGGCCCCCATATGTTACAAGCCCTGATTACCGATGAGACCTGATGTCGTAAAATTAGAGGCAGCCCCAAAATGTAAGCGGTAGTTGAAGAGCGTTAAAACTGTTATCATGTCGGAGTCATGAGAATATATATATATATATATATATATATATATATATATATATATATATATATATATATATATATATATATATATATATATTGCCAATCACCCTCAGTGGCATAGCTAGACATATAACTACTCGGACTCTCCCCGTCCCTTGGGAGGAAGGGAGAAGAAGTAATCATACCCTGGTGAGAGAGGTTACAATTAGGAAAGGGAAGGGGGTTGAGAAGGGTTGAATATATGTGTGCGGGCGTGTGCATATACATCTCATTATTCAGCCGTCATTTTTGACGGGTTGCGTACATTAGTTCATAATAATTACGGGTGGTCTGTATATATATATATATATATATATATATATATATATATATATTTATATACACGAGGTCCTCTGAATTTACTAGGAGAAGTCTGCTCATCAGTGAGCTACAAGCATAAGGGTGGATCTTTGGTGACGTCAATTTTCGGAGACGGTGACCGAGGTTTGACCTGACTAGAGGTAGTATTACTTGATCTCTGTCACGACGTTTATTAACTTCCAGCAGCCATGCCTCCTGTTTTGCACTGTATTTGTATGCCATAATAATAGCAAAAAGATCATCTATATGGGCATTCAATATTTCGGTTCCCAAAAGAAGAAATAACGAAGAACAAATGGATGCATGCTTCCAAACGCGCAAACGATGTTGACTGGAAGCGTGTTCGTATTTGTTCATTCTGTTTTAAAGCAGAGGACTATGCTTATGACGGTTAAAATTTACTTTTTGAATAAAGATAATAGCTGACCTTTCGTTATTGTGTAAAGAAAAGTCATTGAGACTAAATTGTTTGTGTTCCTTATTGGTTATTCATTTGTATTATTATTATTATTATTATTATTATTATTATTATTATTATTATTATTATTATCAACCAAGCTATAATCCTAATTGTGAATGCTAAATGTTAAAAGCACAAATGAGCCTCCAACAGTGAAAGAAACCCAGTGAAATTCTTCATTTCACATAACATTTCCTGAGCTGTCCTCTTGAGTCTTCACTTTATGGCACGTGCAAATCTATCCTTTCCCTTTTCAGATCCACTGCTACCTGAAAAGACATTGTTGCCTTTCAGATTTTATGAAATCACAACAACAATTCCAATACAAAAAACTGAATAGTTTTTATATATTAATGGTTACTTTATGGGGCACTAAACTGATAAAACATAAAAAACTCTTTGGAAAAACTCATCATCATCATCATCATCTCCTGCGCCTATAGTACCACAGCAACAAACGTCGAATCGTCCTCTTTCAATTATCGTTTTAAGTGTGGCAAGAGAGGCCATATACGTACGGAATGTTGGTCAAACCAACCAAAAGCAGTCGCCCAAGTGATTAAGGATAATTCGACCTCACAGAATATGAAGACGAAGAAGCAATCGGGAAAGGACGGAGAGGAAAATAAACCAGCCAACGTTAATACGATGAACAGGACAAACCCAAACAGCATGGATGCCTTTAAACCATATATTTATGAAGGCTTGTTAGCAGCAATAGATGGGAGTGAGCGAACCCCTGTCAGGATATTGTGAGACACAGGTTGTAACCATAGTGTGGTGGTATGAGGAGTACACTCGTTGGTGGAACAGTCTCTCACAGGGGACTTTCATTTTGAAGGGAATAGGAGGTGAGAAGGTCACCCCTATTTACCTTTTAAAACTGTCATGCAACTTGGTGACGTAATTTTCACTTTGCAGTAAAGGATTCATTGGCTGTTGAAGAAGTAGATGTTCTGCTGGGCAATGAGGTTGGTGGAGCGTCGTTCATGCCTTCTCCCATGGTAACGGAGAACCCACTGAAGTATAGTCCTATGATTGAACTCGAGAAGGACTACTGTATTTGTTTTCTAGTTGTGTGACAACTAGGAGTTTGAAGAATAAAGTAGCTGGTGAAGAAGAAAAAGAAACCGAAGGAGCGATAAACTTAGAGGATTTGTTTTCCGTAGAAGAGGATTCCCTTGATGGTACGCCAGAAGAGAACTCCTGAATAGGTCCGATCGAAGAGGAATGACAGATGAGTGGACAAGAGTACAAAGAAGAAAAAGAAATCGAAGGAGCAGTGAACTTGCAGGATTTGTTTTCTGAAGAAGAGGATTCCCTTGATGATATGCAAAAAGAGAACTCAAGAGTAAGCCCGAGCGAAAAGGAGCAACAGATGAGCAGACAAGTGGACAAAGAAGAAATAGTAAATTCAACGTTAAAAGTAGGACAAGTGAGAAGGAAAAGGCTGATTAGGATTGCAACGGAAGGATGTAACGTTTGTACCGTGTGGTGGACGAGTCAGAGGCACAACAGTCTTCTGTTTTTATCTTGAGGATTGGTTGCTTATGAGAAAGCAGAGACCCACTGATATCATTGGGAATGCCGAAGGGGGGATATAGCGACAGATATTAATTCACGCACTGTTGAGAAGACAGGTGATTGTGGTAGTGCACGAGACGGGACATATGGGGATAAGGAAGATGATGGAGAAGATAATGAAACACTTTTCTGGCCTGGTATGCATAAAGAAGTGAGCCAGTTTTGCCATCATGTCACGTATGTCAGACAGCTGAAAAGCCCGAGTGCAACAAGGAAGCTCCCTCACGAAGGATTGAAGTACGAGGAGAACCCTTCAGGAAAGGACCGAAGAAAATGTTAGCAAAAAAATTGAAGGACCGAAAGGAAACGGAAGGAGAATATGTCAAGAATTTGAGGAAAATGATCGGTGAGTTAAGAAAATTTTCCCTAGAAGGCATGAAGACGACGAGTCAATGACGGACGTAGAAAAGGTTTGGTAGAAAGAGTACGAACAGACAGGTTGCAGAACCCTTCAGCAAAGGACCAAAGAAAATGTTGGCAGGAAAAGCAAAGGATCAAGAGGAAACAGATGAAGGAAATGTCAAGGATTTAAGGAAAGGAATCGGTAAGTTGAGGAAAATTTCCCTAGAAGACGTAAAAACGAGTCAAGGATGGAAGAAGAAAAGGTTTGGGATGAAGAGTACGAATGAACAATTTGTGGTAGGACGGCAGGTGTTGGTCTACGCACCAGAAAGGAGATTCCCTCTCGCTAACGAGTTCCCAGAACCATTCCAGATTTTGGAGGAGAGTAGTGACCGGACCTACGTACTCGAGATATCAGGAAAAGGAAAAATCTAAGGAAGACCATATTAACTTCGAAACCAATACTGCGAGCCCCGGATTTCAACAAGAAGCTCCTTATCCAAGTAGATGTGTCAGATAACGGGATTGGAGCTGTCTCATTGCAAGAAGATAAGGAAGGAATTATTCACCCTCCGTGTGTTATGTCGTCGAAGTTGAAGAAGCAGCAACGAGTCGACTCGACAGCTGAAACAGAACTGCTGGCACTGATCGCAGCAATGAACAAGTTTTTAATTTACATAAATCAACCACAGAATGAGATTACATTGTACTCGGATTTTAATCCTTTAACTTTTGTGAATAAGATGAAAAATAATAATCAAAGGTTAACTTGGTGGTCAATATGTTTGCAAATGTATTTTATTAATGTAAAACATATATCAGGTAAAGATAACGTGGTTGCAGATTTATCTCGGGCTTAATCTATGGATTCATGCCCGGAATAAATAATATTTTTTAGGGGGAGTTATCATACAAAGCTGGTCTAGTGTAGAGTAAATACAGTAGTTTAGTAATGATTTTATTCATATTTTATTTGTTCATTGAAGAGATGAAATGAGCTCCTCTCATGTAGATGTAAGTATATTATGTAAATTACATAACACTTTCACTGTTAATTTCTTTGTATTCTTTATTCAAGTTAGTATATGTAAATATACGTTATTTTTAAGTTATAACTTTTTATTTCACTTATTCTTGTTATGAGTCTTATGTAAGCTGTTTGAGAGTGTTATTTGATCATATACGATATGAAAAAGGGCTTATGTAATGTTCATTTATATTTTCATGAGGTATTGCGTCATGTTTGAGAGAGAATGTTCAGTACCATGTGCTTTAGAAACTTTACGAAAGGCCTAGTGATAGTATTTTATCTTTTTTTTTTATTTCGGCGAAAAAGGGTAGGGGGAGCTAGCTGACTGAGAGAGCTATCTGGCATGGTGTGAGTAGCGTTTGGGAGAGCCATACTTCATAACTCTGGCGCCTTTTGCTCGGCCTACTATGATTCCCAGTTCGTTGGGAAATTTCTGGAAGCAGTTAGTTGTTATATAAAAAGCGACAACAAGGTTACAGAGACAGATAGCGAATTGCAGCCTTAAGACAGACTTCTTCCCTCTCCCTCTTTCGCATCCAACCCAGTGTAGTGTTTTAAGTGTTCAGTAATTATAGTGTGTCCTCTCCTAAGTGACTCTGTGTCCCAAAGCAAATCGTGTGTTGAAGAGATGCGTAAGACGAAACGGTGATTTTGAATTCAATGTATTAGGGTGAGTGTTGGCATTGTGTAAAAATTTTGTATTTGGCCCTGTAGGAAGGTTAAGATTTTGTATTGTGATCTGGTTATCAATTTTCATTAAATATCAAACTTGAATATTGTATTATTCAGATTTAATTTCAAGCTTTTGTATCATTTTCATTGCCGTATTTCTTTTGTCTAAGTTTAAGATTCGTTCAGATTTAACATTTAAAGTCAAGTGTATATATAATTTTCAGATCGTAAAATTTTTTTCTTTATCTAAGTTTTGTTCAGTCTTAATTTTTTCGAATGATTCATTCTATTTTCATGTAAATTCTTTTCAAAGTGTTGTAATTTATATAGAATATATTTATTTTTGTAAATAGTGTGTTATTTCCAATCATCAGTGTTTAAAATCAGATTCCGCTCGTATCCTGTTAAGATCCATAGTAAGAGTAATTACCCAGTTTGAGTTTGGGTGTACTTAAGAGACCTTTGGATATTCAGTGCTTTATATATTGCTGTCTGGGAGTTATCTAACTGTCTCAGAATTTGTGTATTGATATTTTAAAGTGTAACAGTTTTAATGTAAAAGCAAACAAGTGAGTTCGGAATTCAAGAGGTTGATTAACTTGCCAGTCGTAATATATATAATATTATATGTTTGGTTCCCAGTCTCAAGCCATTATAACATTATAACAAATATGCCACTGCTAGGTTGGCATTTCCTCATCCAAGGGGTTCACAACCATTCGCTGTGAATTTCCTTTTGTTTAATTCACAATTCATTATTAAGTCATGTCTTTCTCTTCCAACCTAGCTGTCCGCCTTCTCTAACTTTACTTCACTGCCTTTTTGAGAACGAAAGTTAAGAATTGTTAATTTAGTAGTATTCTCAAAAGTGATTCATATTTGAATTGTATTTTTTGAGTACTTTAATGAAAATATCTTTTTATCATTATTATTAGGATATTTTTGTTCATCCCTTTCTTCCTTGATTATGATATCCATATTTAGATTATGTTTTTGAAGCCTGGTTTTATTAAAAAAATTTGATATCGTTATTAATGAAATGAAGATGATAAAGCCAAATTAATAAGATATATTTTAAAGTGTTTTTGTAGGATCATTTTGGGAATGAAATCGCAAAATTTCCATGAATTAATTTATCAAAGATCTATTATTTTGTACTGCTGAGAAATAGCGTTGGATTACGCCAATGATAAAGGATCTTGGCTCCTCTGGTTTCTCTAAGGCTGAGAACCTCATCAGGAAGAGATGAATAATCCTCATGAATGATTTCCTACCTTCATCTTTAAGATCTGAATAAAACAGACGATTCCTGCTGATGGTTTCATTTCCGTTAATGGATGAGCAGACCCAACGACATGACATTACATCGGGCGCAATTTTCATAAAGAATTTCTAATGTCCAGCGATGTTGAAATGGAAGATTCTGGGAACGCTTTGCGTTTTGCCACTAACTGATGACGACCAGACAAGAATTTCTTCCAGGAATATTCATACATTGCTTTGGCCATTTCCTTTAAATACGCCTGGAAGTATTGAAAGCTAGTTTACGCGACGCTTGAATAATGACGGCTAAATATTTATATAGATATGTACACACATTCACACCCACCCCCTCTCACCAGGCTATGAATATTCCCTCTCCCCCTACTCGAGGAATGGTAAGATCTGAGCGTGACCGGATATATATATATATATATATATATATATATATATATATATATATATATATATATATATATATAATTTAGACGCTTATTCTATATTTTATAAAAAAAATTGCTTTTTCCACTTCTTTTCTTGATCTAATTTTCAATAGTGTAGGACTCTATCTGTTTATTTATACTAAAAATGCCATTCTCTAAGTCATTAGGAAATCTTTCGTAGATGCTTGAATGCATTAAAGAAATTTCATCGCTCTAAGTGCTAAAGCACACCGTCCTAAGCCAGTGAAATACAAGTTATGGATCCTTTAGGGGTTAGACAATGCTTTTTGAATGGCTTTAGATTATGGCTCCTTTTAGGGGCAGCTGATAGGAAAATCCTATTATTATTATTATTATTATTATTATTATTATTATTATTATTATTGATGTTTATCATTATTATTATTATTATTACTATTATTATTATTATTATTATCAATATTAATATTTATTATTATTATTATTAATATTAATTTTTTAATCTTATTATTAATATTATCATTTATTATTATTTTTTATTGATAATTATTATTGTTAATATTATTATTATTTTGTATCATTAATAATTATTATTGTTAATATTATTAATATTGTTATTATTATTAATGTTATTAATATTATTGATATATATATATGCATATATATATATATATATATATATAATAATTTATATATATATATATATATATATATATATATAATTTATATATATATATATATATATATATATATATATATATATATATATATATGTGTGTGTGTGTGTGTGTGTGTGTGTGTGTGTGTGTGTGTATAATCATCTTCTCCTACGCCTATTGACGCTAAGGGCCTCAGTTAGATTCCGCTGGTCGTCTCTATCTCAAGCTATTAAATCAATGTTTCTCCATTCATCATCTCCACGCTTCATATTCATTAGCCATGTAGGGCTGGGTTTTTCAACGCTTCTAGAGTCTTGTGGAGCCCAGTTAAAAGTGTGGTGAATTAATCTCTCTTGAGGAATGATATTTTATGTCATTGGTAGTTCTCGAGCCCATTGTTAATTTGCAAACATAGTGTAACAACAGTATTTTCCAGGCAAAGGGTGTCTCTCTCTCTACACCAGAGCCCCCTCCCATTGTTATTATTATTATTATTATTATTATTATTATTATTATTATTATTATTATTCCTTGGGCTGATACATTCATATAAAAAGTTAAAAAAAAAAACTTAAACTCCAAGGAAAAAAAAATAATGAAAACAAAATCGAAAAGATCTGAACCAAAATGGAAACGTAAACAACAATCCCATAAAGATGAACCAACAAACAGAAGAGTAAACACAAAACTAAGAAAAAAAATAGGCAATTTCGCTTCATCTATCAAAAGACAAAGTGTATAGATGCGTAAAAAATAAAAATCCTAAAAGGCTTCTGTGTCACTTCTGGTAGTCGGAGAGGAAGGACGCCCGTTGGGATGACCTGTGAAGGATAATTAGATTCGGGGGATCCCTTTGATGGGCGGGAGAGTTCCCTGCGTCATCAAGAGAAATCCTTCACGCCCACTGTAGCAAGTTCAGGGAAACAAAGCTTCGTAGGATTTTGGAGAAGGAAATATAGTTCGTTTTAAGATCTATGGAGTAATAGGTCCAATATTTGTGAACGGTGATGACGTCATCAGAGCCAAAGTGCTCCTCCACAACCTTTCAAGTTCTATTATTGCATTGTCCTTTTCTGTGAAGTTGTTTATATCATTTGCTGCATAATCCACGAGAAATTTTAATAATTTAATTTCAGTTGACCTAAATTTCCTCATTCCAAACTCTCTCTCTCTCTCTCTCTCTCTCTCTCTCTCTCTCTCTCTCTCTCTCTCTCTCTCTCAGCAAATAATTTTTTTTTATCTTTCGTCCAGAAGCATTGTGTGTTTCAATATTAATTAGTTTGTTAAAGTAACACATTTAAAAAAAAATGCTTATAGAGCAAAGAATAATGTCATCTGAGTTAGCATTAGAGCGTCTTGTGGTTCAGCACTGACACCGGCCCCGGTGACGTCACATTTTCCGCCAGTTCATGAGTGTTGGACCTTTTTTTCACTAGATCTTGGTTCGTATAGGCTGTAGAAGGATATATCTATCTAGCGATGTATCTGGGTCGATACTTCCAAGCTTGTTCTTCTCAAATCTCTTTGGTCATATTCTAATATTGATAACAATGACAATGAGATAATAACAATCTCCCCCATATGATAAAGAGCAAATGTCTGAATATATATATATATATATATATATATATATATATATATATATATATATATATATATATACGTATATATATATATATATATATATATATATATATATATATATATATACGTATATATATATATATATATATATAAATGTATATGTATTTCTTTCCTATCACACTCACTGGCATTGTCAGACGTATGACTTCTTGCTCTCTTCGTCCCTCGGGTACGGGGAGAGGGAGTAGTGATAACTGAGTGTGCCCCGAGAAGTACACTCAGAAACCACAATCTCCCACAAATTGTCCAAACCGCCGTGTTGTTCGTAGGGAATGTGTAGGGGGTGAGAAGGGTTGAATCTGTGGGTACGCATGTTCATGTGTGTGCATGTTTATCTAAATGTTTAGACGTCATTTTTGACGGGTCACGTACACTAGTAAGAATAGTAATGATGAAGATGAAAATCTGTATAGGAAATAAATATTTCGGGTCTGAATTGAACTAACAGAAGCGAGATATTTCTTTATGAAATCCTCTTTCGACCAAAATGAGTCGCGATATCCCTCTCGTTCTCTTATTTTATTCGATTCCGTCTTGTGGCAAAGGTTGCCTTATAGGATTTGGCGAAAATCTTACTCGGTGGGGCCTCGTCTCTGCCAGTTAGTGATGCGGCATTTTTGGGAGGGATAGGAAAGTAGCTTTTTGAGGAGTAAGGAGAATTGGCGGTGGTTTGCTGCTCCTGAACGTTTTTGTTGATTTTTTTACTTCAATTATATGGATCAATGATTTTTTTCTGAAAACAAACACTTAAACGTAAACAAACCATTCATTGAGTACTAATAGAAGAACAAGGATTCGGCTGGTATAGACGACCTGCTGTTGAGGATTTATGTTTAAATGTATGGAAAGACTACTGCTTAATGTATGCATACATGCATAATGTATACTTGTATACTTGCGTTACTGCGGGATCAGACCTGAAGTAGAATTTCTAATGAAGCTTTGTTGGCTTCTCCACAGAATTAAAAAATCACCAAGAATGAAATTGGATAATAGCGCGAAAGAAAGTAATCAGGAGTAAGTAATTAATTAAGAATAAAAATGAAAACGAAAGAGGAACCACTGATAACTGGACGAAGTGGAAAAGGTTAAGAAAGAAGGAGAGAGAGAGAGAGAGAGAGAGAGAGAGAGAGAGAGAGAGAGAGATTTTGCATCCATAAATATATCTCTTTGTAACACAATTTTTGTGCTTCAGGAATGAAGATTTTATCTTATTAAATTAGGAGTAGAAGATTTTAACGGTTTGGTAAACTGGAGCCATTTTCTTTTGATATAATGGTTAGTAGAATACGTTTCCTAATTAATTCTTATAATGAAGTAATGGAAGCACACACGCAACTACACACACACACACACACACACACACATATATATATATATATATATATATATATATATATATACATACATACATACATACATATACCAAGGCACTTCCCCCAATTTTGTACTTTTAATAATCCAACCTGTGTAAACCCGACTCCTCATGTTTAATTTTGTTTGAATTTTTGTGATGTTCTCGGTCGTAAGTCTTAGTATTTAAGCTTAATATCTGTTTAATAAAGTTTAGTTGCATTCAGCTCACCTCTTAATAATCACCTAACTGGCGCCTCGCACCTTGGTGACCACCAGAATGTCCAGCTTTCTCCCTCACAGCTGAGTTTTAAATTTTTATGATGCCGCCCTCCGACACTGACTCTACTACCTACGCAACACCCCTGAAACAATCACCCTTTACCACTACAGAGGCATTCGCTGCGGTCCATTTCGCATTAAAGCATTAAAGGTGTGACTCGTTCAAGTACCAAAGTAAACTATGTTCTCCTAGTGATTCCCGAGGACACTTTCCTGAAAATATCAGGTTCGCTTTGCAACCAAAGGGACACCGCCAAAAGTCTACGACACCCTCAAAACATACCTCCTGCAACAGTACTCACCATTGCCAGCTGCCCGTATACCCAAACTTTTTCAGGTCTCTCAACAACTGCTGGGGAATCAAAAAGCTTAGCTCGACCTCAGAGAAATGACCAGTATTGCTCGCCTGCAACATGCCACAGGCATCTCTCCTCATGAAGTGAATCTACTTCGTGCCCTTTGGGTACGGCGCCTACTCGAACCTGTACGTATTGCCATCCCAATGTCGATATTTTGCCCACGAAGGACCTGATGACCAAAATCGATGCCCTAATGGAGAGCCACTTCACGACCTTCAAACCACCGTTAATGCCTCCACTCCTGACAAAGAGGGCAACTATTCAACATTGGCCAAAGCTGACGTGAATGTGGTAGGACATAGACGCCCACCCGGTGATGTCCCACAGCTGCAATAAAGACAACCACCACCCTCATATACCACCCCTCGCTTATGCCCCAACCAACAACCTCTCCAACCACTTACTGACGCTCATTGTCTGTAGTTATGCTACTACCACTTCAGATTTGCGGCTGCTGTGAAGATATGTGTGAATGATTGTCAGTGGCCAAAAAGTAGTGAATCATGTGGGGGTGGCATCCCCTGTCACTAATCTTTTCTTTTTACATCATGCAGGTATGGGAGAGCAATTTTTGGTAGTAGACATGGATGCTTGCCATTCTTTTCTACCAAGGCTATTCTCCATGACACAATGTATACAGTCTAAGTCTCCCGATGTCCACCTGGTAGCTGCCAATGGATCTGCAATAGCCAACCACGGTTATGAAACCTTCACATTATTGTTTGTAAGCATATTACATAATTGGAAGGTTCTCATTGCTGACTTCACATTGCCACTCTTTGGTTCAGATATCCTCTCACATTTCCACCTCCTGGTTGATGTCGTTCACCATTGGTTAGTCCTCTCGGATTCGTACTCCTTGACCCTTCGGACTCCGCTCTCTACATCAATCCACCCTCTTATGTCTACGCCCACCGCCTCATGTTGTACCCAAAAGTTTTCCGTACAGAATTTCATCAGACGCCTACAGTTCCCGCCAAGCAAAGTATTCATCATCAAATCAACATGACGTGGCCTTCAGTGTTCACCAAATTCAGGTGTCTGGTAGTGAATTGATTAGCAGATGCTAAAAAAAAAAAAACGTTCACCGAAATGGAAGAAATGGGCCTTTTGCCAAAAGACGTCAAGCCCATGGTCACCACCCATACACATCATCCTCAAAAGAGATGGCTCTCTGTGTCCATGTGGGGATTACACAAGCCTGAACATGCAGACAGAACTGAATCCCTACCCCCTCATTAACTTTGCCAACATGACCTCCTACTTGCACAAAGTGAAGTTTTTCTCCATGCTCAACCTCCTGAAGGGGCATTATTAGGTGCCCATGAACCAAGAAGAAATCCTGAAGACCACCATCACCACGCTCTTTGGTACATACACCTTAGATTACTCCAGTTTTGGCCTTCATAATGCTAGGGCCAATTTTCAACACATTATTATTATTATTATTATTATTATTATTATTATTATTATTATTATTATTATTATTACTTGCTAAGATGCAACCCTTGTTAGAAAAGTAGGATGCTGTAAGCCCAGGGGCCCCAACAGGGAAAATAGCCTAGGAAGGAAAGGAAACAAGGAAAAATAAAATATTTTAAGCACAGTGACAAAATTAAAATATTTCCTATATAACTATAAAAATTCTAACGAAACAAAAGGAAGAGAATGTAGATACAATAGTGTGCCTGACTGTACCCTCAAGCAAGAGAACTCTAACCCAAGACAGTAGAAGACCATGGTACAGAGGCTATGGTCCTACCCAAGACTAGAGAACAATGGTTTGATTTTTGAGTGTCCTTCTCCTAGAAGAGCTGCTTACCATAGTTAAATAGTCTATTTTGCCCTGACCAAGAGGAAAGTATCCACTGAACAATTACAGTGCAGTAGTTAAGCCGCTGGGTGAAGAGGAATTGTTTGATAATATCAGTATTGTCAGATGTATGAGAATAGAGAGAATCTGTAAAGAGTATGTCAGACTATTCGTTGCATGTGTAGGCAAAGGGAAAGTGAACCGTAACCAGAGAGAAGAATCCAATGTAGTACTGTCTGATCAGTCAAAGGACCCCATAACTCTCTAGTGGTAGTATCAAACGGGTGGCTTGTGCCCTGGCCAATCTACTATCTTAGGGGACCTCCCCATCTGTGTATGTTATGTGGACAACATACTTGTGATCTCTTCCTCCAAAGAGGAACACCTCCGTCACCTAAGCATCGTGCTCAACAGCCTACAACAGAACGGTCTTGTAGTCTGGTACGACAAGTGTACCGTTGGAGCACATGAAATATCGTTCTTATTCCACCGCATCACTCCTGAAGGAGTCCACTCTCTCCCTGAGAACGTTCAGCCGTTCAGAACTTTCCTATGCCTTCAACCATCAAAGTACTGCAAGAATTCTTGGGAATGATCAACTATTATCCCCTCTCCCTGCCAGTCATCGCTGCCACATTTGCCACCTTCTAGACCTCCCTCAAGGGCAAGCTGAAAGACCGGAAGTGGGGCTCATTTCCGGAGGCAGTCTTCTGCAACGAAAAGAATGCCCCATCAACCACTGCTGCTCTCCCTTTTCCTATGCCACATGCAACTCCTTCTCTCTTCTCTACCGATGCCAGTAATATCGCTATTGGTACAGTACTTGAGTAGATGGTCAACAGTTTGCCCCGCTCATTGGACTTCTTTAGTAGAAAACTGTCCAATGTCGAATCTGGCTAATCTCCCTTCAACCGCAAATTGCTGGTGGTGCACTTGGCCGTCTGTCACTTTTGCCACGTCTTGGAAAAAACACCATTCGTCATTCCACTTCTTGGAAGGTACACCCTTCGTCATTCGCATGGACCACATGCATCTGGTGCACGCCTTCACTCAACAGTCTGGTCCGCCTGTCAGCGCCGACATTTCTGTCAAGGGTGAATACAATTGCACCCCTCAACACATCCCCGGGAAAATAAATTCTGTTGCCAATGCTCTGTCAAGAAACACATTGGCTGCCATTCACCAGGGATTGGATTACAATACCTTGGTAGAAGCCCATCAAAAACATCCAGAGTACCAAGCTCATAGGACATCCTGCACATCCTTCCAGTGGAGGATGTCCCTCTCGATGACTCCAACTACACCCTCCTCTGTGACACCAGTACTGGTAGAGCTAGACTGTGGATACCTGTTCCAATGCGCCGACAAGTGTTTGATTTCATTTCTTGGCCTTTCACATTCCTCGTGCCGATCTACTGCACAGCATTGTTAAGGATGCTGAGGATTGGGTCTACGCTTGTACTTCATGCTAAACTTCAAAGGTACATAGACACACGGATTCAAGAGTAGGTGTCTTTTATTAAGCTCAACGCCGTTTTGCCCACATTCATGTCGGCGTAGTAGGGCCCCTACCCACATCACAAGGAGATCGTTGTCTTTTTGCCGTCATCGACCACTCTACTCGGACTGAAGCCATTCCCTTGGAAACTGCAACGTTCACATCATGTATATCTGCCTTACTCTCAGAAGAGATAGCGAGATTTGGTATCCCTGGGCATATTACTTCTGATAGGAGTACCACTTTCACCTCTCAATTGTGGACATCATTAGTGAATTTCCTTGTAATCACCCTACATCAGAAAACTGCCTACAACCCTGCTTCCAATGGAATGGTTGAATTACATCGCACCCTTAAAGCAGCATTGATTAAGGACCAATCCTAAAGATGCCCTTGATCTCTCGGCAGATGAAATGGTGTATGGCGACCCGTTGGTCGTCCCTGCAAAACATTTTCCGTCTTCCCACAAACTCCAGCGTCTATATCACATCGGGCTAAAATTTACTCAATGCCACCAGACTTAAAAGCCCCCAGCTAAGCAACACATACCGACAGATCTGCACTAAGCAATGGATGTTTTCCTGTGGTACAACACTAGCAAGCCATACACGCTCGTATTCTGTAATAGTTTTGCATTTTAGCTCATCATTCCCTCTTCCCTGCACTGTTAATAAACAAACCTGTTTAAACCTCATGTTTAATTTTGCTTGAATTTTTGTGTTATTCTTGCTCATAAATCCTGGTATTCAAGCTCTACGTCTGTTTAATAAAGTTTAGTTGCATTCACCTTGCCTCTCAGTTATCAAAACTGTCGTCTCGTACACCTATCTGAACACTTGGGCTTGTAGCATTCTGGTTTTCGAACTAGGATTGTTGCCATGGTAGAAATGATAATCTCCCCTGTATAATAAAGAACAAGTGACTGAATATATATATATATATATATATATATATATATATATATATATATATATATATATATATATATATATATATATACACACACACAAACAGTGAAGGTAGCGGCAGCCAGTAATATACTTACATTGCATAATATCGATAGGGAAAGTAGTTGTTCCTAATATCTGTTTATTCCAAACGTTTCATGACTTTCTTAATCGCATCTCCAGGACTACAAATAGAACATATACATAGAATCAAGAATTAAAAAAAAAAGAAAAAATTCACAAGCATAACGATGTCGTTAACAATAGTCTTAAAGTTTTAGGTAACTATTTTACCTTGGTTGACTATAATTTTTAAGCAACTATTTAATAAGAGTATTTCTGAGTACCTTTTTTTATTGAAAAGAGTCATAAAAGGAAACCTAGAAGCATGGATATTTTTATTCGGAATTTTAACAAAGACCAAATCACTGTTTTTAAATATTCGAATCATGTATTATCTGAATTTCTGTCTTCCGAACTTTAGACCTAATTACTGTAAGTTTTTTCTACCACTAGAGTCACTATTTTAAAGCTTAAATCTCTGCCCTTTGGCATTAATCTTGGTAATCTGCAATCCAAACTGTTTGAACTGTCACATGCTACATTAGGGAAACTAAAAACCAGTGGACACCCTTTTTAAGAAAACGGATTTTGATATATTGAAGAAGCTGTCCATTAGACCAGATGAAGGTAAAGGAACTGTTATTCTAGATAGGGAAACTTGGTGAGCCTAATTTTAATAATATCTTTAAAATAAATTGATAATCGTTAATTCTAATCATCTTCAAGCCGATTTCTTTTTTCGTTTATTGACCTGTTCTTTATCGCGATTTTTCTTATTTCCAGCTCAGCTTTATTACTTTTTGTTCAAATACATTCCACTACATTTATGTCTCCTTTTATCTATAGCATGGATATATGCTGTAAGAGTAAAACAATTTCCTTTGTAAAGAGTTCATCAATATAAAAAATTCCTTTCTTAACTTTTTATACATCCGACCTTCAGATCAAAGAATATCTCCTTGGATAATCCTTAAAATCCACTTTCTTTCAGTATGTGGTATTCTAAGTCATCTTCTGTAAGTCATGCAATTCAAAAGAACTAAAAGAAAAAAAAGGAGTAATTTAGAGTATTTTGAATTTCCTAGTATCAGATTTTCCGGTAAGGAGAATGGAAGGGAAGAAACACACAGCTATTTTCTCTTGATGCAGAAGGTCGTGGACTTCAGAATCGTATTTGTTCTTCTATTTTATATTGTTATGCAATATTCATTTTGATGAATAGTTTAGGTACATTGACCTTTATAAATCGATTTTTTGGATTATCTCTCTCTCTCTCTCTCTCTCTCTCTCTCTCTCTCTCTCTCTCTCTCTCTCTTTCTCTCTCTCTCTCTCTGTCTCTTTATATATATATATATATATATATATATATATATATATATATATATATATATATATATATATATAAATACTCCTATGGAGCTGGTGTAGTGTAGAGTGAATACAGTAGTTTATTCATGATTTCATTTGTGCATTGAAGAGATGAATAGCCAGCCTGTAAAATGAGTTCCTCTCGTGTAGGTTTAAGTACATAATGTAAATTTCATAAGACCTTCATATTTAATTTCATTGTATTCTTTATTCAAATCAGTATATGTAAATTTACGTTATTTTTGAGAATTAACTTTCTATTTCACATATTTTTGTTACGAAGTCTTATGTAATTGGTATGAAAGTGTTATGTGACCATATGAAATATGAACAAGGGCTTATGTAATGTTCTTTTATATTTTTATGAGGTATTGCGTCATGTTTGAGAGAAAATACACAATTGTTTTGGGTACCATTTGCTGTAGAATTTCCCCCAAAAAACTAATGATTATCTCATCTTTTTTTTTTATTTCAAGGGCAAAACGTGGGCGGAGCTAGCTAGGAGAGTCGTCTCGCTGGTGCGTTGGTATGCATCTGAGAGTTGCCTGAAAACTCTTGTTTTGCCTCTTGCCATTATTATTTAGTTGATAACTCTGGCGTTGGCATTAGGCAACACCCCCCCCCCCCCCCTTCGCTTATAAGGCGACCCCAGGGTTGCATAGATAGACAAAGAATCCCAGCTTTAAGTCATCACCATCTCCCCTCTCTCTCAGCTCAGAGTATTGTTTTAAAAGTATTACGTACCTATAGTGTGTCCTCTCCAAAGTGATTTTGTTCCGCATGTATTGTGTGTAGTGAGTTAAAACGTTGCTGTAAATTTGGCAGGTTATTTTAAATTCATGGTGTTGTGGTGAGAGTTGGCATTATGTAAAGTTTTTGTAAATGGCCCTGTAATAATGAGAAATATTTTGTATCGTGATCTCGTTATCTATTTTCATTATGTATCAAAGCTAAATATTTGTATTAAGTTTTAATTTTAAGTGAAACCAGTGAATGTATAATATTTTTCAGTATTTCTTTTGTCTTTGTCTAAGGTTTATTCAGATTTAATATTTAAAGTCAAGTAATTATATAATATTCAGATCGTAACATTTTTGTCTTAACCTAAGTTTTGTTCAGGCTTAATATTTCGAGTAATTTATTTGATTTATGTAAATTTCTTTCAAAGTGTTGTAAATTATATAGAATATTTTTATTTTTGTAAAGAGTGCATTATTCCAATCACCATTGTTTGAAATAGTATTCATGTTAAAGAATCGTAGTAAGTAATAGTTTTAAATAATTCTGAAGAATAATTACCCAGTTTTGTTTTGAGTGCATTTAAGAGACCTTTGGATATTCAGTGTTTTATATATTGCTGTCTGGGAGTTATTTAACTATCTCAAAGTTCAGGTATTAATATTTCCAAGTGTACCAGATTTAATATAAAAGCAAACAGGTGAGTTTGGAATTCGAGAAGTTGTATAGCTTGCCAGCCGTAACATATATAATTTTATATGTTTGGTTTCCAAACACGAGTCATCTTATAATAATCCCTGTATATCCATATGTATATATATATATATATATATATATATATATATTTATATATAAATATATATATATATATATATATATATATAAATATATATATATATATATATATATATATATATATTTATATATAAATATATATATATATAGATATATATATATATATATATATATATATATATATATATATATATATCTATATATATATATATTTATATATAAATATATATATATATATATATATATATAATATATATATATATATATAGATATATATATATATATATATATATATATATTTATATATAAATATATATATATATATATATATATATATTTATATATGAATATATATATATATATATATATAAATATATATATATATATATATATATATATATATATATATATATATATATATATATATGTCGTTCATGAATGGCGGAGGCAAGTAACAGGGGAATGCCCTGGAGACTGTTTATATATACTGTATATATACATATATATATATATATATATATATATATATATATATATATATATATATATATATCAGGGACCATTCTATCAATATGCAGCAAAAATTGATAGAATGGTCCCTGATATATATATATATATATATATATATATATATATATATATATATATATATATATATATATATATATATATATATATATATATATATATATATATATATATATATATATATCAGGGACCATTCTATCAATTTTTGCTGCATATACCTTTGACCATGGACTAGGGCAGGAGCAAGTCTGAGTTAATTTTGTTGAGTAATTTCTGAGATATCATGAAATACAAAATGGCTGCCACATGGTCGAAGATTGTAAAAAAGAAATTACTAGGCTGATTTGAACCAAATTTGGTGGAAATGTAGAGGGTATTAAGACAATATAAAAGGTGCAATATGAATGACCTTGACCTTGACCTTTAGGTCCTAGAACGATTTTTTTAAAAGATACATTTTTAATAAAATCTACGGTGCTATCCAGGCCGATTTCATTGGAGCCTTGAACGGAGGGGTTAGGTGGCCTTCCAAGGCAACGTAGATGGTAAAAAGTGTAGTTTAGGTCCCTTTGTAGACCATAATCAGTGATATGCTATTTCCAATCTTTTTATTGTTTAGATATCCATGGGAGCAAATTATTGGGAAATTCTGATTGGAGTTTTTTCTAAGAATTCCTATAGCAATTCTAATGTTCTCTAGTTATTATTATTATTATTATTATTATTATTATTATTATTATTATTATTATTATTTATCTGTTTCTTAAAAAGGTCCATCGACTTGCCATGCAAACTTCAAATATAAAGAATGAAACGGACAAATAGACAAATGAATAAATAGTAAGATGAAAAATTAATAAATGAGAATTTTGAGTGAAAGAACTTAAATCCTATTTGTACAACCTCTCTCGTGAGCTTTCGTTTTTCATCATCCTTTACGATATTTTTCTCATGATCTTCAGCGGAATCAGTTTTTGTTGATATGAAGATCAAACGCTTCAAGTTCATTGAATTGTCCTTAGACTTGTGTCAGATTCCAATTCAACACCCCTGCAAAGACGTCATCTGTTTCATTTATATTATAAATAAACGGGGTCATTATCTATTGGCCTTCATGAACTTGAATGACAAACGCTACTTCTGCCTCGAGAGTTACCAATTGAAATAGGGAAGTTGTTCTTTCAACTTCGTTCTCCATCATCTAAGTCTTTCCAAGAAATGTCCATAACATGATTCTAAAGGGATGTCTTTCCAAAAGCTGTTCGTCATCATTCGAAAGAGTACGTTGGTGGGGGGATAGATGAGAACATCAGCTTTGTCTATCGATTCTGAACCATGTACTCCTGTATAGAAACTAGTTTTCCCGTTAGATAACCGTTTATTAGCATATCATTAAAGGTGTAATATATATATATATATATATATATATATATATATATATATATATATATATATATATATATATATATATATATCCTCGATGTTTTTAGCCCATTAAACAATTTCGTGGTTTTTCTGAATGAATTAGACATCATTAGCTTTTGGCTATCGATTCTGAACCATGTACTCCTGTAAGGAAACCAATTTTCACGTCACATAGCTTTTGAAAGCAAATAATTTTTTATACACATGGAATGTGTAACAATGTATAGCCTATATATATTTCCTCGACATTTATAGCCCACTAAGTAAGTTATGGTCTTTCAGACCATGTCGAATTTTATCTGTTCTTCAAAAGCCTTTCCTGATTATCATTTGGTTCTGAGATATCATGAAATACAAAATGGCTGCCACATGGTCGAAGATTGTAAAAAAGAAATTACTGGGCTGATTTGAACCAAATTTGGTGGAAATGTAGAGGGTAATAAGACAATATAAAAGGTGCAATATGAATGACCTTGACCTTGACCTCGTCCTATTCATGTTCATCATTAACATAATAACGGAAGATGAGGAAATTATTAATGAATCATTTTACATCTCAGTAATCCTCGATAACGAGGGATTTGATTGGTTGACTTTCATTTTCCTATTAAGTGGAGGCAACCTTTCTTACGTCGTCCCTTTCGGAACGAGTCCTTCGATAAAGACTCCCTTCCCATCAGTCAGTTTTAATCCTTCAGATGTGACAAGAGTTGTTGAATCGCTTGTAAACATAAAAAACTTTTTCGCAACTCTATAGATTGGCGTTGAAGTTTTTTATTCAACTTTTTTACTCTCTTTACTCTCTTAGTCTATGTAATTGATCTAACTCTGGAAATAATTTCCCTCCACTTTCAATAACATATGATGTAACTTGAAATTAAATAGAATGCTCCAAGGAGATTATAGGATTTTTATCTAAGAAGAGACCATTCAAGTCCCAGGGAATTAATACACATTATCAATTGAGGCCGACCTGAGTTAGAATTTGAAAGTATATTTATTTTGGTTTCCTTTTTAGACCGGAGCGATTGCAGCACAATGGGATGAGTACTGAAACTGAAAATAACAGAGAGAGAGAGAGAGAGAGAGAGAGAGAGAGAGAGAGAGAGAGAGAGAGAGAGAGAGAGAAGCGTCTGTTGACCTTTACATGCTAATACCTCCCTCTTTCTCCATAGAAAAGGGATTCGGGGAATCAGGGAGGAAGTCATATCACGAGAATCGATGCGAGGTTTTTGATTGCTAGGGAAATGTTGACGAAGGTAAACATCCCTTGACAATGATTCAATAAGAGAGAGAGAGAGAGAGAGAGAGAGAGAGAGAGAGAGAGAGAGAGAGAGAGAGAGAGAGAGAGAGAGAGAGAGAGCGCGCAAACTAAAGGCAATAAGAGATGAAATTGAATGAAGCAGTTTCAGGAGATTAGTATTTTCTATCCGTATCTTTTAAGCTGGTTTTTAAAGAAAGAATTTTTATCATCAGTAATATTTATCTTTTCCCAATCTTCAAGGGTAGAGAAAAGTAATCTCTTATCCCTTTTGGTAAGTATTATACATATTGGAAAATAATTTTGATTAGATCTTTTCACATAAGAATAATTACTTATATCCAATTCTACCTCATGTAAATGATGTATTTTAACTTAGTTAATCTGAAGACTCATTGATAGTATTTCATGCTTTGCGTGTCTGAACCTCCGTAGTACTTGCTTTCCCAAGCAGAATTAAAGTGACCCAAAGCATGGTTGTCTCTGGTCTTCCAGAGGGAACCTTTTGGTGCTTTTATTATTATAATTCTTCAGTGCTGCCGTTACTCTTCTTTTTTACCTTGAAAGTAAGAAATATTCGTTCTTGTGATGCTGTTACTGTTATTTTATTTAGTGGAGTACAAGTCAGTTACTCAGGTTTAAACTTCGCTCATAAATGGCAGAGGCAAGGAACAGTGACACCCTCCTAGGGACTGGCCATATAAACGTATGATCAACACCCCAACCCCTCTCCACCCAAACAAAGACCAGGGAGAGCGAGGCAATGGCTGCTCATGACTTAGCAAGTAGTCCTATAAACTTCCCCAAACCCCCTATCCTTAGCTCATAATGATGTTGAGGTTGCAGACACTACAAGAAACTATCGAGCTTGAGCGGGTCTTGAACCCAAGTCCAGCAGATATTGAAATGATCCTCAGTATTTGCAAGCTATTTATTAAGAAGCTGGTCTAACAGAGAGTACATTATTTTATTCACGTATTGCATTTGTGTATTTAAGAGGAGTATAGCCAGCTCGTAAGGTGAGTTCCACTCATGTAGAATTAAGTAAATATATTTAAATTACATTAGACAGTCGTCATTCATTTAGTTATATTTTCATTCAGTTCTCTATTAAATTTACATTTTGTTAAAGATTTAGATTTTTATTTCACGTAATTTTTTCACAAAGTCTTATGTATACTTGTTAAAAGGTATATATGACAAACACTAGGTATAAACGCTAAGGATTGCATAATGTTTTCATATGGTTGGAAGTTACATGAAGGATCTAGACTAAACTTACTTTTTGTTTTTTAATTTTATGAGAGAAGGTGAGCGGAGTTAGCTGAGAGGATTGCCTCGTCAGGCGACGATAGAACCCTAGTTCAAACTACCAAGTTAGCAACCTGACATTGTGAGATGTCGCAAGAGCTATACCCCCACGCTTCGAGAATGATTCACTGGAAAATTCCAGAATAAATTAGGATGATATATATAGGGCCTACTCATGCTTAGGTGAGAGATCCAGCCTGACATTTCAAAAGATCTGTGCTTCCACCAATCTTCTCCCCAGCACCTCTTCAGCCATAGTGTTTCCTCTCTAACGTATACCTTGTATAGTGCCTGTTAAACATTGTGATGTTTTTGTGTGTTTAATTTGAAGGCAGTGAAGTGTATTTGTGATTACAGTTTATGTAGTAAAATTATTATTTTTTTTTATGTAATCATTGTTTTGTTTATTTTCTATAGTGGTAAAGTGTCAACTTTTTTCATTAATTGTCAAAATTAGATATTTTCATAAATTATTTTCTTGTGAAATAAGTGACTGTATAATTCTTGAAGTGTCTTTTTTGTCTTAAGTCTAAGGTTTAGGTAAGATTTAAATTTCGAGTGATTTATTTTTAGTATACAGTTGAATTGTCATTTTCATAGCATATATATATTTTTGTGAAGTGTATATCATTTTGATCACCATTAATCATTTCAGTGACTTGCTCGCATCTTGACTTAGAACCGAAGTAAGAGGTTGGTTTTAGAATAGTTCCCGTTAAAAGTAAAGAAATCACCCACTTTTGTTTTCAGTGTAACGTAAAGGGACTTTTAGATATTCATTGTTCATATATACAGTATTAATGTCTGGGAGTTGCATGTTATTCTCAGAGCTTGGAGGTATTTCTCGTGTATATCAGACTTATTTAATTTAAAGCAGGTGAGTTCGGGAGCTTGGGAATTTACATAATTCGCTGGTCGTAATATATTCGATAGACGAATGTTCAGGCAATTAAGGTTATTTTTTCAATATTCCGTTTGAGTGTTTGAAAGTTTATACTAATCATGATAAGAAGGACAATACTTTAGATTCAGATCGACTCTGAATTGTAAGGACTGTGTGATAATTACTGTTTTTTAATGGGAAGTGATTTGACACGTCGGTCAATCGGATACGAGATAGAAGATTTAACATATCGATCAGTTAAATGAAAAAATAAAAGATTCAACATATTGACTAATCAGATAAAAAGATGGAGATACAAAATCGGATTCGGATGTTACCTGTCCAACAGAAAGATGTACAGTAGTTACGTAACTTTCCTAAGTTATGTAGTAGGGTGCTTATATGTATAAATGATTAAATAATATATATATATATATATATATATATATATATATATATATATATATATATATATATATATATATGTGTGTGTGTGTGTGTGTGTGTGTGTTTGTGTGTGTAAGTGTGTGTATGTGTGTGTATTAATTAAATATATAACTTTTGAGTTAAATTCAGTGGTATTATTAAAATATGAAAAAACATACTTCTAATAATGGAAAGCCATTTGAGCGATTATATAACAGAAAAAAATCAATACAAAACGTGTCATTCCTTTAATAGGGAAAGTAAGATGTCGCAAAGATATCTTACCTAAAACCTACAAGTCGACTTGGCGTCCTTTTGCCCCAAAGCAACGTTGGTCTGTAATTATCCCAAAGCTAATACAGGTTGAGGACTTGAAAACTTTCCGTTTTTCCTAACGAACCTGAGTAACACAAACAAGAGACTCTCAGAAAAGCCATGGTTCAAGAAACAATCGTAATTAACAGAATGGGGGAAACAAATGGGTTTTATTCCTTTTAGAAAGGCAACGCTTATATCATTATGGTATACGATGCACTTAAGAGTTCTACCGTAATATATGCTCATATCTTTCCAGTCACGCTCAGTCTCTTCTCATCTCCTGGGGGAAGGGATAATAGTCATATACTGAGAGATACAAGCGGAAACTACAATCTCCCCCGAATTACCTAAACTGCCATGTTGTAGTTAAGGAAGGGGGAGGGGTGGGAATGAGTGAATCCGTGTGCATATTTGTGTGTGGGTATATGTGCTAGTCTATCAAAATATTTAGCCGTATTTTTTTATGGGTCGCGTGCAATAATTTTCAATCATTTTTGTCGTTGCATTAGAAGCATTCCAAGTCACACTGGGTCTCTGATATCAAGCATTTAAAGTCCTTGGTATCAATCATTCCTAGTCCCTAGAATTGAGCATTACAATTCCGTGGAATCATTCCAAGTTAATAGAATCTATCATTCCAAGTCATTGGAGATAAGCATTCCAAGTCCCTAAAATCAAGCATTCCAAGTCCCTGGGTCAAGCGCTTCAAATCCTTAAAATCAAGCATTCCAAGTCCCCGGAATCAAACATTCCAATTCCCTAAAATCAAGCATTCAGAGTCCCTGGAATTATGCAAGCCAAGTCCTTAGAACCAAGCATTCCTAATCCCTGGAATCAAACATTTCAAGTCACAGTAATGAAGCATATCAAGTATCTAGAATTGAGTATACCAAGTCCCTGGAATCCTTAATTTCGAGTCGCTAAAATCAATCATACCAAGTCTCTAAAATCAAACATTCTAAGTCCCTGAGTTAAGCACTTCAAGCCCCTAGAATCCAGCATTTCAAGTCCCCAGAATCCAGGATTTCAAGGTCCTGGAATCAAGCATTCCAATTCATTAGAACCAAGCACTTCAAGTCCCTAGAATCCAGTATTTCAAGGTCCTGGAATCAAACATTCCAATTTCTTAGAATCAAGCACTCCAAGTCCCTGGAATCAACCATACCAAGTATCTAGAATTAAGCACACTAAGTCCATGAAATCAAACATACCACATCATTAGAATAACGCATTCCAAGTCGTTGGAATCAAGCATACCAAGTTCCTAAAATAAAGCATTCAAAATCCCAAGGATTAAGCATTTCGGTTCCTGGGAAGCAAGCATTCAAAGTCCTAGTAACCAAGAATTACAAATCCTTGGAATCAAGCATTCCAAGTTACTAGAATCAAGCATTCCAAGTCCCTAGAATCAATCATTCAAATTACCCAGAAGCAAGCACACCCGGTCTTTAGACCCAAGCATTCCAAGTCCTCAGACATAAGCATTCCATGTCCCTGGAATCAAGCCTTCCAAGTCCCTAGAATCGAACATTCAAAGTCCCTGGAAGTAAGCTTATCAAGTTACTAGAATCAAGCATTCAAAATCCCTATAATCGATCATACCAAGTACCTAGAACCAAGTATTCAAAGTCCTTATAAAAAAGCATCCCAAGTCCCTGGAATCGAAGCATTCCAAGTCCCTGGAATCAAGCATACCGAGTCACTAGAATTAAGCATTCAAAGTCCCTAGAATCAAGCATACCAAGTCCCTAGAACCATGCATTCAAAGTCCTTAAAACCAAGCATCCTAAGTCCCTGGAATCAAGGATATCATGTCCCTACAATCAAACATTCCTAGTCAATGGAATCAAGCATACCAAATCCCTAGAATCAAACATTCCTAGTCCCTGGAATCAAGCATTTAAAGTCCCTGGACTCAAGCATTCCATGTCCTTTGAACCAAGTATTTCAAGTCCCTAGAATCAAGCATTCCAAGTCCTTAGAATCAAGTATACTAAGTGCCTGGAATCATGCATGCCAAGTCCCTGGAATCAAGCATGCCAGGTTCCTAGAATCCCTCATTCCAAGTCCCTAGAATCAAGCATATGAAGTCCTTGGGATGAATCATTTGGAGTCCTTAGAATCAAACATTCTGAGTCCCAGGAATCAAGCATTAATATCCTCTGGAATCAAGAATTCCAAGTCCTTAGAATAAAGCATTCCCAGTCACTGGCATCAAGCGTAACTAGTCCATAGAATCAAGCTTCCAAAGTCCTTATAATCAAGCGTACCAAGTCTCTATTATCAAGCATACCAAGTGTCTAGAATCAAGCATTTCAAGTCCATAGTATCAAGCCTTCCAAGTCCCTAGGATCAATCATACCAAGTACCTAGAACCAAGTATTAAAAGTCCGTAGAATCAAGCATTCAAAGTCCCTAGAATCAAGCATACAAAGTCAATAGAATTAAGCATTTAGAGTCCCTAGGGTCAAACATTCCGAGTCCCTAGTATCAAGCATATGAAATCCCTATAAACAAGCATTCCAAGTCCCTAGAGTCAAGCATTCCGTGTCCCTAGTATCAAGCATATGAATTCCCTACAAACAAGCATTCAAAGTCCCTAGAGTCAAGCATTCCAAGTCCCTAGTATCAAGCATATGAATTCCCTACAAACAAGCATTCCAAGTCCCTAGAGTCAAGCATTCCAAGTCCCTAATATCAGACATATAAAATCCCTACAAACAAGCATTCAAAGTCCATAGAGTCAAGCATTCCAAGTCCCTAGTATCAAGCATATGAAATCCCTACAAACAAGCATTCAAAGTCCCTAGAGTCAAGCATCCCAAGTCCCTAATATCAGACATATGAAATCCCTATAAAACAAGCATTCAAAGTCCCTAGAGTCAGGCATTCCAAGTCCCTAGTATCAAGCATATGAAATCCCTACAAACAAGCATTCCAAGTCCCTAGAGTCAAGCATGCCGAGTCCCTAGTGTAAAGCAAATGAAAGCCTTACAAACAATCATTCAGTCCCTAGAGCCAAGCATTCCAAGTCCCTAGTATGAAGCATATGAAATCCCTACAAACAAGCATTCTAAGTCCCTAGAGTCAAGCATTCCAAGTCCCTAGTATGAAGCATATGAAATCCCTACAAACAAGCATTCTAAGTCCCTAGAGTCAAGCATTCCAAGTCCCTAGTATCAAGCATATGAAATCCCTACAAACAAGCATTCAAAGTCCCTAGAGTCAAGCATTCCAAGTCCCTAATATCAGACATATGAAATCCCTACAAACAAGCATTCAAAGTCCCAGAGTCAAGCATTCCGAGTCCCTGGTATCAAGCATATGAAATCCCTACAAACAAGCATTCTAAGTCCCTAGAGTCAAGCATTCCAAGTCCCTAGTATCAAGCATATGAATTCCCTACAAACAAGCATTCTAAGTCCCTAGAGTCAAGCATTCCAAGTCCCTAGTATCAAGCATATGAAATCCCTACAAACAAGCATTCAAAGTCCCTAGAGTCAAGCATTCCAAGTCCCTAATATCAGACATATGAAATCCCTACGAACAAGCATTCAAAGTCCCTAGAGTCAAGCATTCCAAGTCCCTAGTATCAAGCATATGAAATCTCTACGAACAAGCATTCTAAGTCCCTAGAGTCAAGCATTCCAAGTCCCTAGTATCAAGCATATGAAATCTCTACGAACAAGCATTCTAAGTCCCTAGAGTCAAGCATTCCAAGTCCCTAGTGTAAAGCAAATGAAATCCTTACAAACAATCATTCAGTCCCTAGAGCCAAGCATTCCGAGTCCCTAGTATCAAGCATATGAAATCCCTACAAACAAGCATTCCAAGTCCCTAGAGTCAAGCATTCCAAGTCTCTAGTATCAAGCATATGAAATCCCTACAAACAAGCATTCTAAGTCCCTAGAGTCAAGCATTCCAAGTCCCTAGTATCAAGCATATGAATACCCTACAAACAAGCATTCTAAGTCCCTAGAGTCAAGCATTCCAAGTCCCTAATATCAAACATATGAAATCCCTACAAACAAGCATTCAAAGTCCCTAGTGTAAAGCAAATGAAATCCTTACAAACAATCATTCAGTCCCTAGAGCCAAGCATTCCAAGTCCCTAGTATCAAGCATATGAAATCCCTACAAACAAGCATTCTAAGTCCCTAGAGTCAAGCATTCCAAGTCCCTAATATCAAACATATGAAATCCCTACAAACAAGCATTCAAAGTCCCTAGAGTCAAGCATTCCGAGTCCCTAGTATCAAGCATATGAAATCCCTACAAACAAGCATTCCAAGTCCCTAGAGTCAAGCATTCCAAGTCTCTAGTATCAAGCATATGAAATCCCTACAAACAAGCATTCTAAGTCCCTAGAGTCAAGCATTCCAAGTCCCTAGTATCAAGCATATGAATACCCTACAAACAAGCATTCTAAGTCCCTAGAGTCAAGCATTCCAAGTCCCTAGTATCAAGCATATGAAATCCCTACAAACAAGCATTCAAAGTCCCTAGAGTCAAGCATTCCAATTCCCTAGTATCAAGCATATGTAATCCCTACAAACAAGCATTCAACGCTCCTACAGTCAAGCATTCCAAGTCCCTAGTATCAAGCATATGAATTCCCTACAAACAAGCATTCTAAGTCCCTAGAGTCAAGCATTCCAAGTCCCTAGTATCAAGCATATGAAATCCCTACAAACAAGCATTCAACGCCCCTACAGTCAAGCATTCCGAGTCCCTGGTATCAAGCATATGAATTCCCTACAAACAAGCATTCTAAGTCCCTAGAGTCAAGCATTCCAAGTCCCTAGTATCAAACATATGAAATCCCTACAAATAAGCATTCAAAGTCCCTAGAGTCAAGCATTCCAAGTCCCTAGTATCAAGCATATGAAATCCCTACAAACAAGCATTCAACGCCCCTACAGTCAAGCATTC
>NC_090759.1:11592885-11597885 GCF_036898095.1 Palaemon carinicauda | reverse complement strand
ATAACAAATTCGTATCCAATAACACCTCTGTGACACCATAAACGTGGAATTTTCTAAGTCTTATCATTCTTCTTCATTTTATAGCATCTTGATTGCATACAACTTATAAGAAGCCGACTTCTTTTGCTGTCTACAGAACTGCAACCAAATATTCATCAGTATTGCTCGTAAAGTTCTACATTGTATTCCTTCTTCTCTATTTCCAAGAAAATCTAATATATGATATAGATATATCCTAATTGAATGATTGAATTTTATACTCCTAAGTAAATAACAGGTATTCACCTTTCTGTATATTGCAATAAAGAAACAGATGTTGAAGGGGGGGGGGGGGGGGCAAGAGTTTCTCTCATACCCTTCACCTCATCTGTACTGGGCATTCACTCATCCTTTCTCAAGGGATTCAAAACCATTCAGAATGACATCTGTTATTTGAAGCACATTGCACTATAATCTCAAACGCTTGACCAGGGACGTAGCTAGAGATTTTGGGGCCTGGATGCCTGAGTTAGTAAAGCGCCCCCCCCCCCCCCCCCCTCCGCTATTTCTTACCTTGGTTTGTTGGTGATCATTCTAAATATATATTTACATAATGTTATTTTCTGATCATGCTTTGGAGCGCCCCCCCCCCCCCCATTTGGAGCTTATACTTTGTGCGATAGATAAAAAGTGTCAAAAACACCACCTACTGTATATCCTGCTGGTTTACTGTAAGCAGGCGCAAAAGTCTCTTTGGATTCTGCGCCCTTCACTCTTCCCTTAGCCCCATCGATGTACTCCAGCTTAGCAGTCCAACTTTATTATTATTATTATTATTATTATTATTATTACTTTCTAAGCTACAACCCTAGTTGGAAAAGCAGGATGCTATAAGCCCAGGGGCTCCAACATGGAAAATAGCTCAGTGAGGAAAAGAAACAAGGAAAAATAAAAATTTGAAAAGAGTAACAGCATTAAGATAAATATCTTGTTTATAAACTATAAAAACTTTAACAAAACAAGAGGAAGAGAAACAAGACAGAACAGCGTACCCGAGTGTACTCTAACCCAAGACAGTAGAAGACCCTGGTACAGAAGCTATGGCATTACTCAAGAATAGAGAACAGTGGTTTGATTTGGGAGTGTCCTTCTACTAGAAGAGCTGCTGACCATAGCTAAAGAGTCTCTTCTGCCCTTAACAAGAGGAATGTGGCCACTGAACAATTACAGTGCAGTAACCCCTTGGGTGAAGAATTGTTTGGTAATCTCGGTGTTGTCAGGTGCATGAGGACAGAGGAGAATCTGTAAAGAATAGGCCAGACTATTCGGTGTGTGTGTAGGCAAAGGGAAAATGAACTGTAACCAGAGAGAAGGATCCAATGTAGTACTGTCTGGCCAGTCAAAAGACCCCCATAACTCTCTCGCGGTAGGTTAGAAGTTGTCTTATATGCACTGTGTTCGAATTGATGGCCACGTTTACCAAAGGAAAAGAAACAAGTGAATTTCCTTAGCTGAATGCACTTGGAATTACCGCTCAAGAAATAAAAATGTCTGTTTAATGAAGCAACAAATGCATTGATTGATACCTTAACTGACTACTTGGCATAACAATATACCAAAAGAAATGGGTTATGTGATGCACAAAAACCATTATATTCTTGGTGAGATGGTATTCCAAGCTGATATTCTTATTCATAATTTATATGCTGACGTCTAAAATAGAACACCAATTTGGACTATAATTACCACATAGATCAGGCGTAAGTTGTTGTTGTTGTTGTTGTTGTTGGTGGTGGTGCTGGTGGTGATGGTGTTACTGTTATCTCCACCTATCATGGTGGAGATGGGTTTATTTTAAGCGTATGAAAAGATTCCTGAATTCGACAGGAATATGTACGAGGACTTGTCATAAACTTTTATCTCTCTTGATAGCTCAGTCGGTATGGTCACTGCAGGCATGGTTTCCAGCCGAACAGGTGTGGGTTCGAATCTCTACCCGGCCAGAAGCTGTTACCATAAAATGAATTCCAAGTGGATGTATATTCCCAAGATAGAATTCGGTATTAAATGCCATTCGTGGGTGATATTTACATTGATTGAAATCACGTGTGCTTGTGATATATATTCATATATATATATATATATATATATATATATATATATATATACATGCATAATATATATATATATATATATATATATATATATATATATATATACACATATATATATATCATATAAGTAATATATACACGATATATAATATATATAATACATATAAAATACATATATAATAATTATACATAATAATATATATATATAATATACATAATATATATAATATATATAATATATTTACTATATATATGTATATATATAGTATACATATATAAGATATATATATGTATATAGGTATAATATATATAATATATATGTAATATATATACATATAATATATATACTATATATATATATGTAATATATATAAATATATGTATATATATATTTATATTTAATATACATATAAATATATAATATATATATATGATATATATACTGTATATATATATAAATATATAATATATATATATGATATATATACTGTGTATATATATATATATATATACATATATATATATATATATATATATATATATATATATATATATACACAGCGATACTAAAGGAACTATTTAAGAATGTATGTAAGAACGTTTTATAGTGCATATATATATATATATATATATATATATATATATATACATATATATATATATATATATATATATATATATATATATATATATATATATATAATTTCTTAGTAAACTATAAAACGTTCTTACACTCATTATTAAATAGTTCCTTTAGTGTCGCTGTATAGCTGCAATATGCATTATTTTTACCGAGCCATTCCTTGCATCAAATTTTATTCTTTTTCATCACACACAATGCCATTCTCATGCCACGCAATACCTTCTTCTTTGCGGTAGGCACTATGTTTTTCGTACTGCACTGAACACACTTTTGGCATCGTTGTACACCCATGTGTACAACATTCACGGCAAGCCCGCCAGAATTTGTCCGTCAACCCTGGAGCATGCCAATCATGCCTACTTGGGTGGATAGGCCTTTAGGTGTCGAGAAAGTAAGTTTGTGGTTGGTTCCTACGTTAGGTCTCCGTCTTCATCTGTCATCCAGTAGTGACTTTTCACATTTTCTATTTATTGGTAAATTGCTAATTTGGTTGTGATATTTTCCACTAAGAGATATCGAAGTATACTTATGTATTATAACTGTGTTAAAAAAGTGTGCTCCTTATGATCAGTTCATTAACTAAACGAAAACTGGTAAATTGAACAACTTTTATTCAACTTCCCTACACTATGGGCACCCATGCATTCACTAACTAACAGTTTTATTATTGTTAAATTAATAACATTATAATTATTATATTTTATTATTTTTATTATTATTTACATAGGGATTATATTTTATTATTATCAAATTATTAATATAATATTGTTATTATTATATTATTATTATCATCATTATTATTATTATTATTATTATTATTATTATTGTTATAATTATTATTATTATTATTATTATTATTATTATTATTATCATCATCATTATTATTATTATATTGCTATTAGCAATTATTATTATCATTATTTCTATTATTGATATTATTGCTATTATTAATGTTATTACTATTATTATTATTATATTATTATTATTATCATTATAATATTTTGATCATTATTATATTATTATAATTGCATTATCAATATTATTGATGTTATATTATTTTTATATGATCAATAATATATTATTGTTATACTATAATTATTATTATTATTATTATCATTATTTTTTATTATACTATTAGTTCAATTGTTTTATTAGTAAAATTATATTATTATTTTTATTATTATTATTATTATTATTGTTATTATTATTATCATTATTATTATTATTATTATTACTCTTATTATTATTATTATTATTAATTTTATTATTATGTATATTATTATTATTATTATTATTATTATTTTTTTTATTAATATTATCATTATTATTATAAGCAATAAAAAACATTGGTAAAAGACATGAGTAAAATAAGATAAATTAAAATTATAAATAAATAAATAATACTTAAAACACTTTTCTGCTGAAAGCAGAGTTATCTAGGTTTAGTTTGGGTTGAAGTTTTTCTATGTAAAATGTTTCCAATAATCTTGGCTCGGTCTCAAATCGAGCTTTACGTATATTACTAAAATCAAGATGATTAAAATTGGTGTTACACACTCTATGACAATGATCTCTTATAGAGGAACGAGAAGGCTTACCTAGCGGTAGAAGGGTCCTTGAACTAATGCCCCTATGTTCAAAGGTTCTGGTAGACAACAATTTTGTCGAACTACCCACATATTCCGAACTACACTTCTGACACACAAATTTATAAACCACCATAGAACATAGTTCGCTAGATAACGACTCCTTGGACATGAGCAAATTGCCTATCTTAGAATTATTGAAAAATACCATTCTAATATTTATGTTTTTGAAGTAGGTTTTCGTTATGTACTTAATTTTTCTTTCTATTATAGTATTGATTTTGTTCGATATGTAAGGAAATCGAAAATATATAATCTGGTCTTTTACTCCACAAATCTGGTTATCAACATTTATGATTTTGTTAAGAAAAATTTGTACTTTTTTGTAAAATAAATTATCCTGGTAACCATTGTTTTTGAAGAATTCCTTTAAGAATGTGATTTCTTTATGAAAGTTCAAGTAATTTGATGAAAGCTTATATGCTCTATTAAAGGAATTCTTCAAAAACAATGGTTACCAGGATAATTTATTTTACAAAAAAGTAAATTTTTCTTAACAAAATCATAAATGTTGATAACCAGATTTGTGGAGTAAAAGACTAGATTATATATTTTCGATTTCCTTACATATCGAACAAAATCAATACTATAATAGAAAGAAAAATTAAGTACATAACG
>NC_090759.1:11555385-11585385 GCF_036898095.1 Palaemon carinicauda | reverse complement strand
GGCCAACGAGTGGAGCAGTCAATGAAGGCAAACAGGTTGAAGTTTGTAATGCCGTGCCAAATGAACTTCGTCTTCAGTAGCTGTGCAGTAGATCGGCGCGAGGGATGTGAAAACCATGAATAAAACCAAACACCTGTCAGCGCATGGAAGCAGGTATCCACGGTCTAGGTCTACCAGTACTGATGTTACTGAAGACGGTGGTGTTAAGAGTCATCAAGATGGACGTCTTACCAATGGAGGGATGTGTAGGATGTCCTACATCTTGGTACTCCGAATCTTTTCGTTGGGTATCTGCCAAGGCATTGTAATCCAATCCCAGATGAATGACAGCCAATGTGTTTCTTGACAGGGCATCGGCAACGGAATTTATTTTCCCGTGGACATATTAAAAGGTACAATTGTATCCAGCCATGGCAAAGAGATGTCAGTTTTGACGGATGGACCAGGCGTCGTATTGTCGAGTGAAGGCATACACCAGAGGCATGTGGTCATTGCGAATGACGAAGGTCTTACCTACCAAGAAGTGGCAAAAGTGACAGACAGCCAAGTGTACCACCAGCAACCATGGTAGAAAGTAGAGTGGTCGGATTCCACCCTGAACAGTTTTATACTGAAGAAGACCAAAGGGTGGGGGCAGCCGTTGACTACCTGCCTGAGTACTGCACCTATAGTGACGTCCCTGTCATTGGTGGAGAGAAGGAGAGGTGGATGAGGCACAGGAAAAGAGAGAGCAACAGCAGTTAATAGAGCATTCTTAGCATTGCCGAAGGTCAGTTCTCGAAGGGGACCCTACTTCAGGCCTTTTTGCTTGCCCTTGAATGAGGTATAGAGGGGGCAAAGAGTAGCGGCGATGGTTGGCAGGAAACGGTGAATATAGTCATGTACTGGCGAGTGGCCTTGGCAGAAGTTAACAGCAAGGATCCGTGTCTACCAAAAATTGCATGCACGTACTTACATATGTAAAAAGAAAAGATTAACAAAGGACACCGCCACAAGGGATGGCCCTCTTACACTTCTTTTGGCAACAGACGACTGTTTGAACATTTCATTGCAGTAGCCTAGAATCTTGAGTGGTAATACCATAACTGCAGCCGGTGGGCTTCAGTAAGTGGCTGTAGAGGTCATTGGTTGGGGCGTGAGCGAGTGGTGCATGGTTCGCAGGTTTGTCGCTGCTCCGACATGTCATGGGGTGGCCATCTGTGTCCTACCGCATTCACGCCATCTTTAGTCGATGTTGAATAATTGTCATCTTTGTCAGGAGTGGAGGTGTTGATGGAGGTCTTGTAGGTGGTGGAGTTGCTGTCCATAGGGGCATTTACTTTGGTCTTCAGGTCCTTCATCGGCAAAATATCAAATATCGGGGTTGGCAGCACGAATCGGTTTCGGTAGGTGCCATACCCCAAGGACACGAAGTAGATTCACTTCATGAAGAGAGCTGTCTGTGACAGGTCACAGGCAAGCGATACCTGTTGTTTCCCTGAGGGCTAGCAAACCCTCTTTGGTCCCCCAACGGTTATTGAGAGAGCTGAAAATGTTTGGGTGTGCGGGCAGCTGCCGATGGCAAGTACTGTTCAGGGAGGTATTTTTTGAGGGCGTCGTACACTATCGGAGATTTCCAGAAAATTATCCTTGAGGATCGCCACGAGCACATAATCTGCTTTGGTGCTTGACTGAGTCACACCCTCGATGCAAAACTGGACTCCAGCACGCTGGAACCTGGCGAACGCTTCTCCGCTGGCAATGGGTGGCAGTTTTGTTGAAGCGACGTGTGTCGAAGAGGCACGTAATGTGAGTGGCATTTCAAATAGCAGTGAGGGGGCAGGCAGGAGGGAGCGGTCATTCTTGTGGTCACCAATGTGTGAGTGGCAGTTTGGTTGTAACTAATAGGTGAAGTGAATGCAATTAACTGTATTTCAACAGACAACGGGCTTATATAGAAGACCTTCAATGGAAGAAGGTCACAAAAATTCAAACACATCAGTCAACTGTGAGGTGTAAAGGGAGATATATAATAAAATAGAAAATACCGTTACAATATACGAGTATGGGTGTTATTACCCCCAAAACAAAGTTTTTTATACCTGTTTGGGGTTCTTTTCACATACACTTTTGAAAATTAGAAATGTGTGTGTGTGTGTTTGTTTATCATTGGGTAAAATAATTTATTACTCGTGTGGCATTTTAGTGTGGGGCTACGAAGTTGCTGTTGTGCCACGTATCCAGTAAAACTTTTCGGAAAACAATTTTAAACAATTAAAAGTTTTTCATTTCCACTTTTACTGAGCTGCGCTTTTATCTGTGAACAGATAATTGTGTTTTTAAAGATATTTAATTACATTTGTATGTAGTTATGCTTTCATGAAATAGAAAAATTATATTTTAATGGAATAATTCTTTTATCGGGAACCTATTGATTACTTTTTATGAAAGACATGTAGTCTCTTATGAGGAAACGTATATATTATTAAGAGTATTTATTTTACATAGAATTTTTTATAGAGAACCTTAATGTCCAAATTTCCCAAAAAAACTCATTTCATAAACCTTTTTTAAAATAAAAATTCCCTCAGCTTCTTTGTAATATATACGGATTTTGTGCAGTGGAGATGGATCTGAAAACGATAAGTCATATTTACAAGAGAAATCTATGAAGATGAGGTCGGAATGTTGAGATAGATCATAAGAGAAATAGTGGAAGTTTTATACATAGAGGGATTTCATCCTCGATTCGGGATTGCTAAGGATCAAGTAATGAATAGGAAGGAAATGAGTCAGGCGAGTTAAAGCTTGATAATGAAATATAACAAAAGAATGAATCAAAATTTTACATATATTGAAACAGATGAAGGGGACAGGATAGGGTGAGATGGAAAATAAGAAAAAATATATTGATATGTGAAGCAACGAAGGGAAAGGCGAAAAAATGAGAATTAAGAATTGTATCTAGTTGGGGAATGTGAAGGCGGAGAGAGAGAGAGAGAGAGAGAGAGAGAGAGAGAGAGAGAGAGAGAGAGAGAGAGAGAGAGCCAACTCAAAAGTGAATTTGCATCAATGAATATTATTAATTTGAATAGGAATTCCGTTTATGATTAAGAAATACTTTATTGCTATTCGTTAGTCACGGAGACTTATTCGAAATATGTTATCTGATTAGGAAAGAGAATATTGGTTGGGAAAAAATATCGTGTCATTCCTTAATGTATCCTTACGAATATTCAATAGATAGTCATCAGTAATTTTTTTATTATCTTCACATATATTTTATGTGGATTTCCATCGGCTTTTCATAAAGTTAAATACACAAATACGATTTTCTCTTGTTCATTCTTTCTTTGTTTTATATCTTCTCTGGATACACAATTGCAGTAAGTCCTTTTACAATGTGGTGGAAAATAGAAATTTGTATTTTGCTATGAAATTTTCTAGTGCTGGGTTCATGAAGTCTTTACTTTCCCTTAAATAAACCGAGTAGAAGTTACTTCTGTTGTTGTTGCGATATTTAAACTTCCAGAATATGTTGTTGCTGCTAAAAATAGAATAAGTTGTTGCTTAAAATAAAAAAAATTTGTTGTTGTTGTTGAAAATATAAGATGCTGCTCAAATTCATCCGTAGGGAAAAAGATGTTTAACTTCGGATAAGAAACAGATTAATCCCACGTTCTAAGTCATTTGGATTCCATAATTGGTCTGTTACCATTTTTTTTTTTCATATAGGAGCATGATAATCTCTGAGAGGTCATCGACGCAGAGGTAATTTAGATTTCTCTCTTTACCTAAATTATTAAGAACCAGAAGTTGACTTTTTGCGATTGTCAAGTTTTTAGAAGACAAAGATATTTATGTTATGGGCAGAATAGTATGTTGGATTCTGAGAATTTCTCTGTATTTATCATTTTAACGTTTTCAAAAAGTATTGGTTTCAAGAGTGAAATTCAAATTTACATTTTTCACATATTTTTATATATTAATTTACTATTTATATTTTAATTACTATATAATTATTTTTTATCCATTAGATTTATAATCTCCTTTATATGATAAAAAATCACTTATGTGGATTTATTGAGGTCTTGCTGCAGCTCTTAAATAGAAAAATGCTAACTAATATACCCAGAATCAGAATATTGTATAACAGTCGTCATTCACAAAGAAAACGTCGTCCACAAAGTCCCCTTTGAGGGAATATCATTCACAAAGCCCACTGAGAGAAAACATCATTCTTTACAAATTCCACCGTGAGAAAACATCATTAAGACAGTCCCCTTTGAGGAAATGTCATTCAGAAAGCCCACTGAGAAAAAACATTATTCTTTACAAATTCCCCTGTGAGAAAACATCATTCTTTACAAATTCCACTGTGAAAAAACATCATTCTTTACAAATTCCACTGTGAGAAAACATTATTAAGAAAGTCCACTTTGCGGAAATGTCATTCACAAATTCCACTGTGAGGAAACATCATTCTTTACAAATTCCACTGTAAGAAAACATCATTAAGAAAGTCCATTTTGCGGAAATGTCATTCACAAAGCCCACTGAGAAAAAACATAATTCTTTACAAATTCCACTGTGAGAAAACATCATTCTTTACAAATTCCACTGTGAGAAAACATCATTAAGAAAGTCCCGTTTGAGGAAATGTCATTCACAAAGCCCACTGAGAAAAAACATAATTCTTTACAAATTCCACTGTGAGGAAACATCATTCTTTACAAATTCCACTGTAAGAAAACATCATTAAGAAAGTCCACTTTGCGGAAATGTCATTCACAAAGCCCACTGAGAAAAAACATCATTCTTTACAAATTCCACTGTGAGGAAACATCATTCTTTACAAATTCCACTGAGAAAAAACATAATTCTTTACAAATTCCACTGTGAGGAAACATCATTCTTTACAAATTCCACTGTGAGAAAACATCATTAAGAAAGTCCACTTTGTGGAAATGTCATTCACAAAGCCCACTGAGAAAAAACATAATTCTTTACAAATTCCACTGTGAGGAAACATCATTCTTTACAAATTCCACTGTGAGAAAACATCATTAAGAAAGTCCACTTTGTGGAAATGTCATTCACAAAGCCCACTGAGAAAAAACATAATTCTTTACAAATTCCACTGTGAGGAAACATCATTCTTTACAAATTCCACTGTGAGAAAACATCATTAAGAAAGTCCACTTTGTGGAAATGTCATTCACAAAGCCCACTGAGAAAAAACATAATTCTTTACAAATTCCACTGTGAGGAAACATCATTCTTTACAAATTCCACTGAGAAAAAACATAATTCTTTACAAATTCCACTGTGAGGAAACATCATTCTTTACAAATTCCACTGTGAGAAAACATCATTAAGAAAGTCCACTTTGTGGAAATGTCATTCACAAAGCCCACTGAGAAAAAACATAATTCTTTACAAATTCCACTGTGAGGAAACATCATTCTTTACAAATTCCACTGAGAAAAAACATAATTCTTTACAAATTCCACTGTGAGGAAACATCATTCTTTACAAATTCCACTGTGAGAAAACATCATTAAGAAAGTCCACTTTGTGGAAATGTCATTCACAAAGCCCACTGAGAAAAAACATAATTCTTTACAAATTCCACTGTGAGGAAACATCATTCTTTACAAATTCCACTGAGAAAAAACATAATTCTTTACAAATTCCACTGTGAGGAAACATCATTCTTTACAAATTCCACTGTGAGAAAACATCATTAAGAAAGTCCACTTTGTGGAAATGTCATTCACAAAGCCCACTGAGAAAAAACAATTCTTTACAAATTCCACTGTGAGGAAACATCATTCTTTACAAATTCCACTGAGAAAAAACATAATTCTTTACAAATTCCACTGTGAGAAAACATCATTCTTTACAAATTCCACTGAGAAAAAACATAATTCTTTACAAATTCCACTGTGAGGAAACATCATTCTTTACAAATTCCACTGTGAGAAAACATCATTAAGAAAGTCCACTTTGCGGAAATGTCATTCACAAAGCCGACTGAGAATAAACATCATTCTTTACAAATTCCACTGTGAGGAAACATCATTCTTTACAAATTCCACTGTGAGAAAACATCATTAAGAAAGTCCACTTTGCGGAAATGTCATTCACAAAGCCGACTGCGAATAAACATCATTCTTTACAAATTCCACTGTGAGGAAACATCATTCTTTACAAATTCCACTGTGAGAAAACATCATTCAGAAAGTCCACTTTGAGAAAATATCGTTCACGAAGTCAATCATGGGTAAATGTCATTCAGAAAGTCTTACCTGAGAAAACGTTATTCATGCAGTTCACCCTAAGAAAACGTCATTCACTAAGTCCACCCTAAGAAAACTTCATTCCCAAAGTCCACCCTGAGAAAACGTCATTCACATAGTCCATCCTGCGAAAAAGTAATTCACAAAGTACACCCTTAGAAAAAATTATTCACAAAGTCCACCTTGAGTAAATTTCATTCACAAAGTCCACCATCAGAAAACATAATTCAGTAAGTCCACTTTGTAAAAACATCATTCACAAAGTCCATCTTAAGTAAACTTCATTCACAAAGTCCACCATCATAAAAAGTGATTCACTAAATCCACTTTGAGAAAACATCATTCATAAAGTCAACCATGAGTAAACGTCATTCACAAAGTCCTCCTCAGAAACGTCATTCACAAAGTTACCCATGAGAAAACTTCATTCACGAAGTACACCCAAAGAAAACGTCATTCACTAAGTCCAAGATAAGAAAACTTCAATCGCTAAGTCCATCCTCAGAAACGTTATTCACATAGTCCACCCTGAAAAAAGTTTATTTACAAAGTCAACCCTGAGAAAACGTTACATAAAGTCCACCTGAGAAAACGTCATTCACATAGTCCACCCTAAGAAAACCTCATACACAAAGTCCACTCAGAAAACTCCATTGACAAAATCCACTTAGAGAGAACGTCCTTCATAAATTCAACCACGAGTAAACGTCATTTACAAAGTCCTTTTGAGAAAACATCAGTCACAAAGTCCATCATAAGAAAACATCATTCTCAAAGTTTACCAGGAGTAAACAGCATTCACGAAGTCCACGCTGAGAAATATCATTCACGAAGTCCACCCAGAGGAACATCATTCACAAAGTCAACCTTGAGAAAACTTCATTCACTAAGGGGATTCCCGAAGTGGATTTGGTGAATCATGGTTTCTAATGGTGGACTTTGAGAAAACATCATTCACAAAGTCCGCCTTCAGTAGACTTCATTCACAAAGTCCACCATCAGAAAACATGATTCACTAAATCCACTTTCAGAAAAAAATCATTCACAAAGTCCACCTTGAGTGAAATTCATTCACTGAGGGGGGGGGGGGGGGGGGGGGGGCGGAGTCTCAAGTTGGCCAGGTAACTCCTCAGGCCTTGTTTAAGAGCCCAAGTTTAAACTTCCATTATGGACTGTTGCTTAGTTAGTACAGCCTTGCCTTTCATTTAAGAAACCCAGGTTCGATCCCGATGCGAGGTAGGAGACAAGGTATATAGAATAAGGGAGAGAGGTACAGTCACTTTAGTCGCGGGGGTAGTTGTGGGGTATTTCCGTGACGCTCCTGGAGGTCAGGGTGGGAGCGGTCAAGGCAAGTACAACCTTGGGAATAACTGAACTTAAGTACCTTGGGTCGAAGGGATTAGGCCTGTCTGTAAGTGTGTGTGATGTCCTTTTCACTCTGTTATCTTGTATACCTTATGTGTTTTTTTGAATTCATATAGGTCACTGTAACGCACAAACAAAATCTTGGATTGGTAATTTTGGATCTCTAATGTATAATAGAAACCATAAATTAATATGCTTGATAGGACTTGAAAAATATTCAATTAACATTTGACCTGGTATTTATTTACAAAGACTTATTTACAATTTTACAATACATTATTTGATAAACTAACATAAATATACATAGATAACACATAATAGTATCTGGTTTCATAATAGAAATGAGAAATATTTAGTAAAAGTAAAAAAAATTAAATCTATGGCATTATTTAGTTAATTTATGAATCGCACTCCTTCATCGAGTTACAATTTTTTCCAGTTATAGAGTTTCCTTTGCCAAGTAAATATGACCTTATTCTGTGTTTGACTGCAACTGGCGTAGGATGATCATAAGTTGCACCCATTTGTCTAAGACAGCCAAACATGTTTTCCAGTCCATCTTGGTTAAGTCTGGAAGTAATTATGTATGATACATCATATTTACTTTTCAACATATCGTGCAACCTTGGCAAGGATTTACATGACACAATAAGTCCCTTTTGGAACTGATAAATCTTATTACTTTTCAAAACTCGCATCGTTTCAGTTGTACACTTCATATAGTCAAGGATTTTATTCTGTTCCGACAGTTGCATCCCATAGGCATGTCTAGATTTTTTTTCTGTCATAAGGTATCCTTGAATTGAACACATCAAACTAGGAGTCGGCAAGCTTTATAAAGTCCCTTGTATTTTCCCAGGACATGCTCTTCAAAAGTCCCTGACTTCCATAAAAATCTAAAGCTTTAGATGTCGTTTCCGAAAGAAGCTGCACTGCTTTCCTCACATTCATACGTTGTGTACCTGTTACATTTATGTGTTTCTCTGTTAAACGATATGTGGGTTTCAAATCACTTTTACTTCGGTTGACAATTTCCGTAACACTTAGAACAAAATTTCTATTTTGTAATTCAAAACCTGAATCAAGAAAATTGTTTCTCACTAACTTGATTAAATGAGGAGCATCGGCGAAGACATGAATTTCTCTTTCTGGTACAGAGGGGTTCTCAAATGAAGGATTTTCTGTTCCTATATTGAGACTGTTCCATAAACTGATATTAGTAGGACCCATGTCACACACCATAGCCACAACAGGAAAACCGACAGACTCCACTTTTGTAATTACATCAAATAACAGTTCCTTGGTAACCTTAGTATCAAAATTATAATATATTAGTTGTTTCCAAGATTCTGTTATTCCTCTAATCATAATGCACTGTACACGAGATTTAGGATCATAAAGTGTCTTTGATCCTTGGTCATAAGACCAGATTTGAGAAATACTACACTCATTAAATGAAATTACACATAAACGACTATATTCTTTCATTTCCTTGCCCTTTTCATTTAGTATTTCAAAAACTGTGTGCAAGATCCCCGGGTCAACAATGATTTTTGATGCCCAACGCCTTAGGGTACTTCCTGAGGGAAGAGGAGTCTTGCACTGATCACGTAAGTACCGATAACCTTTAGGACTCAAATTTTTCAATGTTGTTGCACGAATAATGTCACCATCTGCCAAACGTTTCACATTTCTTCCACTCATAATGTTTTGCACCTGTGAAGGAGAATTTTTTTTTTTTTCTAAAAACGCTCTGCAACACGATACTTCATTTCTCATAATCTCTAAATCCTCCAACAAACGTAACCTTTCTTTATCCCACTGCTTTTTCTTTGTAAGGAGATCATTTCTTTCTTGAGTAACGCTGTTCAATTGACTCTGCAACTCTTTTAGTGTTGCTGTATGAACCCTTTCTTCACTTTGAGGATAGTCCTCTCCACAGGTAACATTGTTGTAATCTTTAAGCTCATTTTCACAACCTGATAACATTTCTGCAATCAAACGTTTCCGATTTTTCTCTTTGATCCTTTTCATTCGAGATGTACCAGATACACTATCATCTGAAATGTAGAAAGAAAAACATTTTAATATCTCTCTTTCTCTTACACACACACACACACACACACACATATATATATATATATATATATATGCATCGGTTGTCACAAGACTTTGTATTAATATGATCGTGACTGAGGTATGGAATATGCCAAGTTTTCCCTTTATAGTCTCTTTCTATTTACTATATATGTACACACAAACCCCCATATATAGAAACAGATAACAGCTGTTATGAGTGTAAATAGTGTGACTAATTAAAAAAAAAAAAGTAAATAGGTTTTTCAAGTAATACTGAAAAATTGAAAGAGAAAGATTACCAACCTTGTGAATGAGGCATGTGAATTGTTGGGATTGCATTGCTCTTCAGACGTCTTTATTTCATTGCTGGGGCTCGTGATCCAAGAAGTTCCTGTTGCAGGTCTCTTTTATATGCATTTTCTTCAAAATGTTTACTGCATATGCAATGAGTAGTAGGGTTAAAGTTGTCCTTTCTCTTACAACGATGAACTCATTTCCTTCTTGTTTCCCCATCACGAGGGAATCGGAAGAAGGATACCTCCTTTGTTTTCTACTATTTGAATAACAACCAAATACGTCGCAGTTGTTTGGCATTATTTAAATAATAATCTAGATTATATAAATAATCAAAACTATGGTTTTATTCGAAGAATGTCAAACTAAATCACTGCAGAGATGACTGAAATGACCTGTGATCGACATTTGAATGAAACGGTAGCTGGATGACTTCTCGCCCTGACATGACCTCCAGGCGACGCTGTTCTTGGTGGGATAAGCCGCAACCCCCCACAAATGACTCTACCTGGTCACTCTATATACCTTGGTAGGAGATTATTGCAAAAATGTAAATTCCTTCCATCTCGATGTCATCATTATCTCAAGACTTCCATCTTCGATATTATATTTCTGGAAAGGTGGTTTTCTCTTCTTTTAAATTATTATTATTATTATTATTATTATTGTCATTATTATTATCATATCATTATTATTATTATAATTATTATTATTATTATTATTGTTATTATTATTATTATTGGGTGTTATACTTGTCTTGCAGGGAAAGAATCTCTCTCTCTCTCTCTCTCTCTCTCTCTCTCTCTCTCTCTCTCTCTCTCTCTCTTGTGTGTGTTATTTTCAGTTATTTCTCTCAAGTTTAGGTTTATTTGTTTTCTTACGTATTTACCAACTTTAATGTTGCTTCTTCCTTACAGCACACTTCCCGAGTCTCTTTCTCGGGAGAATTTGATACTGAAATGAGAATCCACCTGACCTAGAGCATTTTAAGTCACAAGTTAACCCCACTTCTTTCCGATTTAAACACACACACACACGCGCGCGCGTGCGCATATAACCTAATGGCACTCTAGGTCAAGTGTATATTCTAATCTAGGTCAAGGTGGAAGAGGGTTTTCCAAAAGAAAGCCAATTGTACATTTTCCTTAAGATAATTATGTCAATTTATTTTCTATTTTTAACCTTAAATTTACTATTTTCATAACCGTTCTCGGTTTAATAACCAATCTTTGTTTAAGAAGTCTTCTTCCTGGTAGCTTCGGCTCTTGAAATGGTGCACCTATTCATTTTTTATCCATCACGCAAGATTACCCGTCTTCTTAAAGCTTTTCTATTCGTTAAACTTAATGACACTTTTGTTATTATTATTATTATTATTATTATTATTATTATTATTATTATTATTATTATTATTAGCTGAGCTCCAGCCTTATTTGGAAAAGCAGGATGCTATAAGCCCAAGAGCTCCAACATGACAGAATAGTACAGTGAGGAAAGGAAATAAGGAAATAAATAAACTGTAGAAGAAGTAATTAATCATTAACATACCACATTTCAAAAATAGTATCAACATTAAAATAGATCTATCATAAATAAACTATAAAAAGAGACTCATGTCAGCCCGTTCAACATAAAAATATTTGCTGCAAGTTTGAACTTTTGAACTTCACTAAAAACCTCTCTTCTATTCATAGTTATGAAATTCTGAAATAAAATGTATAGATGCACGTGTATGGTTGTATATAACTGTTCTATATTTAGCTTCACTCCATGGCTCCCTTCTATCCATTGTCTCTGGCCAATTACTATTCCTGGAATTCCTTTTCAATCGAAATCAGGGTCTTTTCAAAACATGATTATTTTCCTTTCAGAATTTGGTATTTGTTTCCAGGTCGTGCTTGTTAAGCAACTCAAGAAAAAAAAATACTAAAGAATTATGATGGAGGATTCTTCAGCTGAATTTCGAATAAAAAAAAAAAACATTTTTTTTCAAATTATAGTTCATAACCGAATGCTTGATAAAGTTATTCCAAGTTGTAGTATAGTAGTCTTTCAGACATAATTATTGTGTAAAGTTCAGTGCAGTGAGTGCTACTACTATGAAATCTCCACCAGCTGTTACTAAATCAGTTGTTTTGTTAATGCTATTCCAAGCACATTATAAAGGATATTACAGATACAGCTCTTCAGTATCTTTATGATTACGAAAAGAGAACAAGAAATGAAGAATGTGGAGTAAGGCAGTGAAGATTAATTTCTCGGAATGGGATTGTCTAGTAATTTCATTTGGGCAGAATATTTCGTTCTGGATAAAGTGAAGGAGATTAAAAGATTATGGGACCTTTTTGTTTAACAAATCTTGTGAATTCTATTTAAAAATTGTTTTTCCTTATTTCTTATTATGTAATATTTTCAGTGTTGAATAGTGTTGGTTTGTTCGCCTCTAGTCTTTGCAACTGGGATATTTAATTAGCTGCTAATCAACAGAGCTTTGATAGACAAAATTGTTTGGTTTTGGATGGTTAAATTTAGGACATTGAATTTCGAGAATTGAAATGCAAAATTAATATTACAAGTGCACGTGACCCATGAAAAATAACGGCTAAATATTCAGATTGATATGTACACACACGCACCCCCTCTCACCAGGGTACGACTACTTCCTCTCCCCTTACCTGAGGGATGGGGAGAGCTGAGCGTATCATATATATATATATATATATATATATATATATATATATATATATATATATATATATGCAGTAATACCTTGAGATACGAATGCACTAAGATACAATTTTTTTGAAATACAACAATACATTGTATCTATATTTCCGTCCAAAGATACGACGATTTTTTGAGATACGATTTCAAAAATCGAGCGCAGAGTGTTCAACCGGCTTAACGAGTGGATCCGAACGCTCACTCGGCATCTGGGGTTACCCGAACTTCTCTCTCGCAGTGTGTTCGTTGTCGTCGTATAGAAAAGTTTTCCTTTCTTTTATTAACATTTATTAACATTTATTGTGTGAACCATGGGTCCTAAGTCTAAGGATAAGGATGGGGATAAGAAAAAACCAAGAAAATGTTCTCAATGGAAATAAAGCATGAGATAATAGGAAAGCATGAACGAGGTGTGAGAATCGGTGATTTGGCCACTGAATATGGCAGCAGTGTGTCCACCATATCCACCATTCTCAAACAAAAGGATGCAGTAAGGAAGGTACAGCACAAATCTGTTTTTTTATTTATTTTTTTACTCCTTATTCTCAAAAAATAAAAGCCTTAAATATTAAGCATTCAGCATGCTCATACGACGTTTTAATTGTGTTTATCTTGCAGCTTTCTACAGCTACCATATCGTCTGGGTGTGTGCGTGGTAGCCTTGCTTCTCCCCCTCCCTGCTCCTTGCATGCATCCCGTACGCTAGCATTCGCCTAGGCGGTGAGTACAACTCTATTTTTATATTGTTTTATTAACATTTATTATTATATATCAATTTCCATGTCCTTACTGTAGTATTTATCTTTCTTTAGTGATTGTTGAGTGTAATTTGAGCATAATTTGAGCTTGTTTTGGGTAAATTTCTTACCCTTGGAACAGATTAATTCTGTTCCTCTTAATTCAAATGGGAATAATTATTTTGAGATACCGTATTTTTGAGATACGTCGGCAGTCATGGAATGAATTAAATTTGTATCTCAAGGTATTACTGTATATATATATATATATATATATATATATATATATATATATATATATATATATATTTATATATATATATATATATATATATATATATATAATATGTATATATATATATTTATATACCTAGATGCTTCTCCTCTATCATATAAAAGAAATTATTGCTATAATCATTATTATTATCATATATATTTCATTATCATTGTCATTATTATTATTATTATTATTATTATTATTATTATTATCAACTTCCTCTTTTATCGGGTCATTATAAAAAAGGGTATCTTTGTTTTTCTGTCTAAATTCCATTAAATACATTTACATTTATTGCTGTAATAAAATTAATTTCATTATTCCATTTTTTAATTGGCATCTTCAGTAGATTTTTCTCATTATTACCTACAATATAATTTTATCTTTCGAAAGTCTTACTATTCTGTCAGGTATCATAAATTATATGTATTAAGTGGCAGAAAATATTAGTATATAGACAAGACTATATTAGAGCGAATGATGTCTACATCAATCACAACTATTGCTAAGGTGTCGCCAGTGTGCAATATTGGACCAATCAATCAATGTCATCGTAAATAATATCATGGAAGTTATGACAAGAAAAAGGACATTTGCAGATATCGAAAATGGTAAATCAACGATCCCATGGAAATTATTACAAGAAAAAGAACACTTTGTGATATTATTATTATTATTATTATTATTATTATTGGTAGTATTAGAAGTATTATTAGTATTAGTATTATTAGTATTAGTATTATTAGTATCATTATTATTATTATCATTGTTATTATTATCATTATTATTATTATCATTATTAGCATTATTATCATCATTATCATCATTGTCATTGTTATCATCATCATCATCATCATCATCATCATCATTATTATTATTATTATTATTGTTATTATTATTATTATTATTATTATTATTATTACTTGGTAAGCTACAACCGTAGCTGGATAGGCAGGATGCTCTAAAACCAAGGGCTCCATCAGAGAAAATAACCCAGTGAGGAAAGGAAATAAGAGAAACAATTTAGAATATTCGAAGAATACTTTTTCCTTTTTCTCAAACGAAATTTCGAGAATAGAAAATGGAAGCCAGTCGTTAGATCCACTGGCAACTTGTCAATCAAATTCCCATCAACTGTATTGTCCTCTGGACTCCCTCTTCAATCATGACCAGAGAGGATTTTTTTAGCTCTTAAGCTTGACTCTATATCCAATCCCTTTCTTCCAAAAGCATACATCATGCTTGATTGCATTGTCAGGGGTCCAATGTTTTAATATTTTATGGATCAGACAAAAATAGCTATTGGTGTAAGTTCCTTTATTGTCTGCAACCTCACCATACTTGTAAGTTAATGATGGGGGGTTTAGAGTAGCCTATAGGTGTACCTACTGAGTCATCGGCAATGATTGCCTTGTTCTCTCTGGTCCTAGGTTGGGTGGAGAGGAGTCTTGGCGCTGATCATATGTATCTATGGTTAGTCTTTATGGCGTTGTCCTGGATAGGACAGTGTCACTGTTCCTTCCTCATGAACTTTTAACGCAATCCCATGAAAAACTAAATGGGTGAACGGATGCGTTCTGAGATAAAAGTGATAATCAGTAAATGCAAATAAATAATTGAAGGTGTTTCTACGCACCTACAAACCTTGAAACTGTTTGTAAAATAGGAAAAATATCTGGAGTATTTTCTGTTACACAAGGTTATTATGGGAGGAGGAACTTGAGTATTTGAAGGATTTTTGTGTGTGATTTAAAGCACAGGAATTTTTTACTTTGACAGAGTATGAAAGATACGACGAAATGTTCCATCGTGGCACCCGAACAAAATATGTGGAGTGTTGTGTGTTCGGTTCGACTTGTTATGTATTACCTCATGTAGCCTGAATTATAGTATCGAGGAAATAACAACACGTGATTCCAAGATAAGGTAACCGGAACTGATCTTTATTTTCTAACGAAACAGCGTGTACTACAGAAAGTATGGCAAGCCATATGACATCTCCCTCCCTTGAACAATAAGCATAATGAAGAAAGCATATTTCCAGAAGATTCACAAATGGGGAAAAGAGAGGAATAAAAACAGCAAAAAAAAACACAATTCATGATGCATGATATCAGTATTTAACAGTAGCACAATAAGTATATATTCAATTGGGTTACTACTACAATACATGATACATAAGGACATAAGGTATGCTGTTTACCTCATCGCCGTGTGTTCACGATATCAAGCCATGTTACGATATTTTTATGGCCAGATTCAATTGATCAGGTGTTTTAATAAGGCGTCCATAACTTGAGTATCTGGCGCCCTGTGATTGAGTATCAGGTATGTGTATCTCGGGGGCCATCGTTTTAGGGGTTGTCGTGTTGTTGATTGGAGCATCTATCTGGTCATCCACAACGTCCTCTGGCACAATATCAGTGTTGAATTGGAATTTCTCACCAGTGGTCCTCAGGTGTCTCCTTTTCCGTCGGTATTTCACTCCGTTGTGGGAAATCACATCATATGAACGTGGCTCTTCCCGTCTTTGCTGGACTTTCGCCGGTATCCAATACTTCTTGCTGTGGTCCATCATGCAAACATCTTAGCCTTCACTAAGTTCTGGGAGTTGTTTAGCGGATTTATTGTAATGCTCCGCCACTTGCATGTTTGTTCCCTGCGTGTGACTGGTTCTGAGCATATGGGCAGGTTGGATTTCATCTTCCTTCCGTAAAATAGTTCTGATGGCGATAGTTCTCCACCCTCAATAGGTGTTGTTCTAAGGCATAAGAGGGCCATGGTTGGGTCCTCATTGCTCTCCACAGCCTTGGTCAGTGTCCATTCGACGGTGCCTACGAATCTCTCAGCTTTCCCATTACTCTGTGGGTATCGCGGGCTGCTAGTTTGATGCTGAAACTCAAACTGTCTCGCGAAGTCACAGAACTCCTGTGAGCTGAACTGAGATCCACTGTCGCTGATAAGGGTGTTGAGAACCCCATGTTCTGCAAATATTGTCTTGAGTTTCTGGATTATAGACTTAGATGTGGTGCTTGTAAGGTGTCTTATGAAGAAAAGTGAACTGTAGTAGTCGACAACAAGTAGGTATTCCACCCCCTTGAGTTGAAATAAGTCACATGATATCTTGTCCCATGGATGGTCGCCTTCTACGTGTATCAAAGGTTCCTTCTGTTGAGCTGTTTGGTTTCTTTGGCATGTATTACACTGTTTCACTAACAACTCAATGTCATTATTTATTTTGGGCCAGTATACACATTCAATAGCTCGTAATCAGCACTTCTCGATGCCTTGGTGACCGGTGTGTATGCGCTTTAGGATGTCAGACCTCAGACACCTTGGCACTTTTAGGATGATACCATCTACAACAGCTAACTCGTCTCTAAAGTTCCAGTAGGGCCGCAGAATGACTGGACATTCCTTCTGTACTTCTGGCCATCCTTTGTGGACCATCTCCTTTAGTAGTGTCAGCTCACTATCTGTGGTTTTTGCTGACTTTATGGCTTCTAGCCTGTCCCATGTTACGTTTCGTATGACATGGATGATTACATTCACATCCTGTATTTCCTGGTCTTGGACTGGCATCCTCGAGAGTGCGTCGGCTATGCATATCTCCTTGCCAGGCTTGTACCGAATATCGTATGAGTATGGTTGTATCCGTAGCAGCATGCGCATCAGTCTCGGTGGTCTGTCTCCACTATTACTGGGCGGCCGTACACGTAGTGGTGAAACCTATTTAATCCGAATACCACCCCAAGCATCTCCCTCTCTATGTTACTGTAATTGCTTTCTGTCTGCGAAAGACTTTTGCTGGCATAGGCCACAGGTCGACCGTTCTGTAGGAGTGCAGCGCCGACACCGCTCATGCTAGCATCCGTTTGCATGGTGACCTCTTGCTTAGCGTCAAAATATGTGAGCGTCGCGTAGTTTTGAAGGTCATGTTTGATAGCATCGAATGCCTTTTTGTGTTTTGGGCTCCACATATACTCCACATCTTGTTTGACAAGGTCTCTCAGAGGGGCAGTCTTGGTTGCAAGGTTTGGGATGAACCTGGAGAGATAGTTCACCATGCCCAAGAAGGAATTCATTTCCTGTACGTTTCGAAGATGCTCCATGTTGACAATAGCGGTTATCTTGTCTGGGTCCGGCTCCAGACCCTGTGATGTTAGATAGTTTCCGAAGAATTTGATCCTGTTTTGCCGTATTCTACATTTGTTGGGATTGAGACAGAGGCCAACTTTTTTCGTTCGTTCCATCACTTTACACAGCCTCTGGTTGTGCTGCTCTTGTGTAGTTCCAAAAACGACAATGTCATCGGCGATTGAGACTACCCCTTCTGGCCCTCAAAGGTTTGGTACACCTTCTTCTGGAACACGTCTTGTACCGATACTATGCCGATGGGCAACCTGCGGAAACAGTAGCGACCGTAAGGGGTGTTAAAGGTTGTCAGAAATTTGGATTCGTCATCGAGTTTCACATTTCAATATCCTGAACGTGCATCCAAAATGGTAAAGAATGCAGCCCCCTGTAGTTGGGGTAATCGTCATCAAGTGTTTGGGTGTAGTGGTGTGGTCTTTTTACCCACTTGTTTAGGTCTCTGGGGTCCAAGCAAATTCTAAGGTCTCCCGATGGTTTTGTGACATATACGATGTTGTTCACCCAGTCAATTGGCCTGTCAACTTTTTCAATTACATCTATGTCAATCATGCGTTTGAGCTCCTGTTTAACAGCGTCCTTCAGTGACTCAGGCACGCGTCTGGGAGGGTGTATCACCGGCTTGGCATTTGGTTGTACCTCAGTATGATAATCACCAGGGAATAGCTCGATGCCGTCAAATAAAGTAGGATATTGTTTGATTAACTCTTCTGTTTCATCACTAAGTTCACTTGTCTCGATGCCAGCAACCTCGCATGTCTGTTGGCAGCTGGAGCAGTGTGCCTCCCTGCAATTGAGTGTTATTAAGCCAAAGCGTAGGCTGGACAACAGGCTTAGCATCGTTGTACCACTATCATCGGTAACGTAAAACTCACATGTCTCAGATCGTTGGTGACAGCACCGTATGTTACAGACACCGTATTGTTTGATCTTATGATTGCCATATGCTGTCAGCGCTATGGGGCTTGGTCTAAGTGATTTTGGCTCACCATTTTCTCCAATGTCATTAGGGAATAATAGTCTGTAAACACGTAAGGGCATAACATTAACCACTGCGCCGCTGTCGATTTTGCATTTTACGGTGACCGGTTGCTCTCCAACCATTTTGATGTTGGCGTGTGCTGGGGGCGTTGTTGTTATGCCGTGTATTTTAGCCTCATGCCATTCTAAGAAACCATCATCTTTGGAGTCTGTTGAGTCTCCATCGTCATTTCCGGTCAACTCATGCACTCGTTGGTGCCTGGCTGATGGGTTTGTTGTCGTTGGTTTATTTGCATTCTCTCCTGCCTCATCGCGCTTTTTCTTGAAGCACACGTTTCTCCAGTGACCTTTACCCTTACAGTAATGACACTCGCTGTCTGCAGCTGGGCAACGAGCGCCCTTCTTGTGCTGTGTTCCGCAGTTGAGGCATCCAGACGATCCTGTTTGTTTTGCTCGGTGTCGGTCTTGTCTTTTTGTGATGGCATGAATTGGCCTCTGGCCTTCAATATCGGATAGTTGTTTCTGCGTGCCTTCATTACACTCTGGCGATTTTTATTGCCTCACCTAGGGTCAGTGTTGCGTCCTTAGCAATCAATTTCCTTCGAATGTCCGAGCTGCAGACTCCTGCAATAAGCGTATCAAGTAGTTGTTCTTCTTTATTTGTGTATTCACACTCTGCCGCAATGACCCTGGCTCTTGTCATGAACATGTCAACAGCTTCCGTGGTCTCCTGTTTTAAGGCACGTAGGTTGAAACGAGCCACCCGGAAACTTGATTTGGGCCGCGCATACGCCTCAAAACCATCCCAGTGTGGTCTGAGTTTCTCTTTGTCTTCTGCCATAAGGGCCCATCCATCCCGAATATCGCGCCCTGTTTCTCCAGCCCATAGCATCAAGTATTGCACCTTCACCTTTTCATCCTTCTCTTCGAGAGGCCCATCGAAAATGAACTCACATGTACGGCGGTTAACTCTTTGGCAGAGTGTGCTATCGTGTCATCCTTACAAAATATATAGATGTTTACCTCTCTGAGAGTTTTCCATCTTGATATGCAAACAAAATATGTGAATGCTACTTGATTTTGAGAGAACGATCCATCGTGACAGCAGCAAAGAAAATCAATACCTAATCTCTGTAAGATGTGTAATACGCAATTGGGAAATGCATTACTGAAAATGAGCGAAAGGAAAAGTTATAAGGAAAAATTACTTGAAAAGAAAGGTTCTTGAAGAAATCCTTTCAGTATGTGAAAGTGCTCCTTGTGAATATTTTTTTAATTTCTATGTAGAAATTAAATTACGCCCTTTTCAAGTTTTGAGGAAGAAAATGGGTGGAATTGAATTGATAGCAAGAACCATTGAATATTCCATGAATGCATATCGTGTACAAGTAGGAAAATGTAGTGCATGACAGACACAGTCATACATCAAGGATTTTATTGGTAGCAGAAGTAAAAAGGATATGGTAAGGAGCTTTCATCAGGTGGAAAAACATAAAATCATAAAAAGGAGAAATAAAGGATTTACATTTGAAGAAAGGAGAATAGTTTAGATTAAAATGTCATTGAAATGTTACTATGGTGCTCTTAAAAAAAACTGGAAGAGCTGCTTGGCCATGCACTGGGAAAAGATAAGAGGTTCTGCTTTTAACCTTCTGGGTCCTGAATGTCACGAGAGAGAGAGAGAGAGAGAGAGAGAGAGAGAGAGAGAGAGAGAGAGAGAGAGAGAGAGAGAGAGAGAGAGAGAGAGAGAGCGAGAGAGAGAGAGAGAGCGTTCTGGTAATCATTTATTGGGAGTGTAAATAAACATGCAATTGAAGGAAAAGTAGACCGAACAGACTGTCACAAAGGTATAGGTAAAAAAAGTAATGATCAGCAATTAGTGGAAAAGAAAATTCTCCTTGGCACAGAATCCCTTTAACGGTGTTTTTTTTTTTTTCATGCAAGTTTGAGCAAATGATTTTACGATAATGAGCAAAGAAGTTAGTTGAAGAGCTCTATCTAAAGCAATTGCCTCAAAATTTAGTTTTGACGTCAAAACGCAAAAGCTCAGTTTGAAAGTTTGACCTTTAAGCACCTCCAGAATAAAAGCCATTATCGTTTGTCGGGCTGATTAGTTTTCTTATGCAGGAACTTAATAACCGAGACTGTAAAGATCTCTGTGTGCAATCAGACCATGAGTAAAATGGCTAATTATTTTCACCTGAAATGGCATTTCATAATCGACTCTTTTCTTTCGGTGCTGTCTGTTTACCGAGGAACCTCTTAGAAGCAATTATCTTTTTCTTATGTATTTTTATCTCTCTCCTTTCCCTTTTTCATCTTAGGACTTTCCACGAGGCACAGGAAGCCTCTTGGTTAATTCTAAAAGTTATATTTACCCTCGAGGCTTCATCATCAAGACCAGAATTCCCTGACATCATCTCAGACGCAGTGCACAGACAACCCGTAATTGTTATGAACTATTGTACGCGACCCGTCAAAAATGACCGCTTAATATTGAGATGTATATGCACACGCGCGCACACACATATTCAACCCTTTTCACCCCCTCCCCTTTCCTAACTGTAACATCTCTCACCAGGGTATGATTACTTCCTCTCCCTTATTCCAAGGGACGTTGAGAATACCTTCGATCAAAGGGATTAACCCGTAATGAAGTGTGGGACAGAGGTAGATGGAGAACACTGACCACAAACATCGACCCCACATAGAAGTGGGAAAAGATGCAGACAAAGAAGAAGAAGAAATTCAGTACAACAATGAAAGTGTTTAGCGATGTCTGCAATAATAATATCGTTGAAATTCCTTTGCGAAATAGGACAATTGTGGCACGTCAACCTAGCTGACGCAGTTGCCATTCAACGCTACCAGACGTACGATGTATATGAATACGCCAAAATGGCCTCTATTTTTCCAGATAGATAGATAGATAGATAGATAATATATATATATATACATTATATATATATATATATATATATATATATATATATATATATATATATATATATATATATATATATATATATATATATATATATATATATATAAACACGTAAACTGAATAATTACGGACCCAATTTGAAAAGTTGGTTGACTTTAGAGTTAGTCGCCAACAGAAAACTAGCCAAATTTAACCCCTCCCGACAATGCAGTAAATCTCTCCGTCTGCTGATAATTCAATGTTTATAAATCTCTTTTCTTAATGATTTGACAGTTTCACAATGGTTCGGCCTATTGAGAATTCCCCATCAGCCTATTGACGTCAGTAGAAATGCCGAATGCATTCCTGACAAGGCTCTGAAACATCCTTCGTTTCTGCGAAGACAGTAAAAGCTCTGACGGGAAAGAGAACTTTGACGCTGAAGCAGGCTGTTCTCTTCCAAGATTTAATTTGTTTATTCTCCGTTCATTTGAGAGAGAGAGAGAGAGAGAGAGAGAGAGAGAGAGAGAGAGAGAGAGAGAGAGAGAGAGATAGAGATAGAGATAGAGAGAGAGAGAGAGAGAGAGAGAGAGAGAGAGAGAGAGAGAGAGAGAGAGACTAGAATAGGAAAGAATTATCATAAATCGAGTCAAAATGAACGGAGGATGAAAAAATGAAATCTTGGAAGAAAACAGTCTGCTTCAGCGTCAAAGGTCTCTTTCCCGTCAGAGCCACTTTGAAGATTCCTAGCGAAGCTTTTACTGTCTTTGCAGAAAGACGGAGGATCATTCAGAGCCTTGTCAGGAATGCATTCAGCATTTCTACTGACGATGAGTGACACCTTGGAGTCGAACCCGGATCCGAGAGTGTTTTGAACACTATTTCGAATCGTGAAGTCTGTTATGGCATTCTCCTCTTCTTCTTCTTCGTCTTCGTATTCTTATTATTCCTAGCGAAGTTTTTACTGTCTTTGCAGAGAGACGGAGGATCTTTCAGAGCCTTGTCAGGAATTCATTCAGCATTTCTACGGATGAGTTTCACCTCGGAGTCGAATCCGGATCTGAGAGTGCTTTGAATCCTTTTTCAGATCATGAAGTCTGTTGTGGAATTCTGATGACAGAATTGAATTAAATAAAAATAAGGATAACTGAATGCATTACTCTATACCGTTAAAAATGGCGATTACAAGTTACAATGTATTTTTATTAAGTGTGTGGCCGAGAGAATTCTCGGAAAATATTTGTTACATCTTTGACGTCGCTTCTATCAATACGATGAACGCTCTAGGTCCTAATGATTACGAGCAAAACATACGACGCTTAATGAGTTATATGATATGGAATCTCCACAGCGAAGAGCAAATAAAGGAGAAAGTAGATGGAGATTTTAATTGCTATGAATACACCCAATGTCGGTGTGAAGAGAGAAACAACCAAGTCGAAGGAGAAAGGAGGAGGAGAAGAAGACAAAACATAATGAAAAAAATCAGAGGCAAGAGGAAGAAAAGAAGATAATTATCCATGCTCGTGAAAAAGAACTAGACGAGGAAATAAAAGAATTGAAGAGAGAAAAGAAGCATCTAAAGGAGTGTATGAGTAGACTTGTAAACCAGGTCGTCAAAAAATATAGAGGTAATAAAAAGAAAATCGAAAAACTGGAAAAGGAGCTTCTACACCATCATACTCAGAAAAGGGAGAATGGAAGAGAGGAGAAGAAGAAAAAGGAGGAGGATGGAATGGCGAAGCATGAGAAGGAAAGTGAAAAGGAAGAGAAGAAGAAGAAGAAGAAAAAGAAAATCGAAAAACTGGAAAAGGAGCTTGTACATCATCATAATCATAAAGAGAAGGAGAATGGAAGAGAGGAGAAGGAGGAGGATGGAATGGCGAAGCAGGAGAAGGAAAGTGAAAAGGAGGAGAAGAAGAAGAAGAAGAAAAAGAAAATCGAAAAACTGAAAAAGGAGCTTGTACATCATCATAATCAGAAAGAGAAGGAGAATGGAAGAGAGAAGGAGAAGGAGAAGAAGAAGGAGGATGGAATGGCGAAGCAGGAGAAGGAAAGTGAAAAGGAGGAGAAGAAGAAGAAGAAGAAAAAGAAAATCGAAAAACTGGAAAAGGAGCTTGTACATCATCATAATCAGAAAGAGAAGGAGAATGGAAGAGAGAAGGAGAAGGAGAAGAAGAAGGAGGATGGAATGGCGAAGCAGGAGAAGGAAAGTGAAAGAGGAGGAGAAGAAGAAGAAGAAGAAAAAGAAAATCGAAAACTGAAAAAGGAGCTTGTACATCATCATAATCAGAAAGAGAAGGAGAATGGAAGAGAGAAGGAGAAGGAGAAGAAGAAGGAGGATGGAATGGCCAAGCAGGAGAAGGAAAGTGAAAAGGAGGAGAAGAAGAAGAAGAAGAAAAAGAAAATCGAAAAGCTTGAAAAAGAGCTTCTACATCATCATAATCATAAAGAGAAGGAGAATGGAAGAGAGGAGAAGGAGGAGAAGGAGGAGGATGGAATGGCCAAGCAGGAGAAGGAAAGTGAAAAGGAGGAGAAGAAGAAGAAAAAATATAATGAAAAAAAATCAGAGGCAAGAGGAGGAAAAGAAGATAATTACCACAAATCGTGAAGAAGAACTAAACAAGAAAATAGAAGAATTGAAGAGAGAAAAGATGCATTTAAAGGACTGTATAAGGAGATTTAAAAACAAGATTGTCAGAAGAAATATAGAGAATAAAAAGAAAATAGACAGACTTGAAAAGGAGCTTCTACGAAAACAAGAAATCAACGCTAGTTTGATAGGTCTTTATGGAAAGAAGGAAAATAAGATGACCAAAAATAGCAAGGATCAGAAGGAGAAGAAGAATGGAAAGGAGGAAAAACAGAATACCAATAATCAGAGGAATAAGGAGGAGAAGGGGAAGAGAAAAAATACAGAAAAATTAAACAAGGAGAAGGAAGAGAATAGAAAAAGCGAGAGGCTAAAAAAGGATATACAACAATTAATGGAAAACATAAACAATTCGGAGAGTATTGACAGAACATCAAAAAAAATCTCCAAAAAAGGAAATCAGAACAGGGCAACCACTCAATGGAACCTTCATTGAACAAGAAATTGTTGATCATATAAACAATGGCACTCCCCCATGGGATAGAGAAAATTACCCAAATTACCGTAAATGTGACTCGGTTATGGTGGTCCATCACAATAACCCAAAAATGCCAATCCAAGTCTTCCGTTTAAAGTTCGATTGTGGCAAGTGCTACTTGGGCCACTTTCTCAATCAAATTCTTAGACCCTTGGTTAGATTTGATCCAATTAGATATTTTATGTGCCCTGTATGTATTAGAATAAGTTTTGATACACAAAGGTGGAAAGAGTTTCTGAAAGATAGGAAGGAAAGGGAGGAGGAGTATCACAAGCAGAATGAAAGGAGTCAGGAGGAAGAGCAGGCGAAGAAGACAACTGACCCTAATCGTCAAAAGGAACAAGAGGAGATAATAGCAAGATTGAATATAGAAATTAAGCGTTTAGGTTTTCGTATAGAGATTCTTCACGAAAGGGTGGTCAAAGGCTTTAGAAACACTAGCAAAGAAGTCAAAAGGCTTCAAAAGGAGCTCCGACGAGAAGATAAAATCAACGCTCGTTTGGTGGGGCTTTATGGAAAGGATGAGGAGACTTCCTCACATTCATCACTTGATTCTTCCTCCTCACATTCATCACCTGGTTCTTCCTCCTCACAGTCACCACTTTATTCTTCCTCCTCACGTTCATCACTAGATTTTTCCTTCTCAAATTCATCACTTTATTCGTCCTCCTCACATTCATCACTTGGTTTTTCTTCCTCACATTCATCACTTGAATTCCCCCTCTTCTTAAATCCACCAGAATCCTCCCCTTTCTTAAAGGCACTCTTCTCAAAAACAACATCAGAATCCTCCCCTTTCTTAAAGTCACTCTTCTCACAAACACCACCAGAATCCTCCCCTTTCTTAAAGCCACTCTTCTCACAAACACCACCAGAATCCTCCCCTTTCTTAAATCTACCCTTCTCACAACCACCACTAGAGATTCAAGATATGCTTCGGAGGAATTATGAAGAATGGGATGAAAAGGACGACAACCCGGGATTCTGCAAAATTGTTGTGCTAGAAAGGTATTTTGACAGGGAATCACTGTACCCGTTTCGCCATATGTGCCGTCTGTTGCATATAATGCATACCACCGTGAAATTCCAATGGGAGTCCAAGGAGCGATACTTTGAAGGGTTGCCAAAAGAAGACAATGAAGAAAATGAATGGTTGATGCCCTTTTACAGCGAAACACCTCCTGAATTTGAGTTCTTTGAAAAGGATGAATACCAGTTAGAAAACCTGACACCACGGCAGGTCTATGAGGCAATGACTGAACTCTATAAACCGTGGAATTTGAAAAGGTACAATCGTATGACAAACAATTGTCAATCCATGCTTAGAGAGCTTCTAGAACGTCTAGGAGTTGAAATACCTGAGACAAACAGGCTTTTAAGATGGCAGCATGTGTAAGGAGATTGTACTGAAAAGTCAGCATGAGGTCGCAAAAGAATCTTCAATTTGAGAGAGGATGCCCATACTAGATTGGCACGGGGAATACAGATAAAGTTAGCAGAAAGAGAAGGAGAATGAAAGGGAGCAAAATAAGAAAAAAACGAATACCAAGAATCTGGAAGAGAAGGCGAATGGAAATGAGAAGCAGGAGAAGGAAAAAGAAAAGGATGAGGAAAAGAAGAAACAACATACTAACAAGAATCAGAAGAAAGAGGAGGATAAGAAGATGGGTAGATGGAAAACGCTGGCCAGAAACATCGACCCCACACAAAAGTGGGAAAAGATGCAGACAAAGTAGGAGCAGAAGAAACATAAAATTACTTTATATATCGAAATTGATATGAAACCCAAGACAGTAAATACTTTTGAGGATCAAAATGAGATTAATTTGTGCGGTGGATCGAGATGATTCGCAAAGTTCTTAGTCTCCATTACACAATATGAAAGAAAAGACCAAGAAAAAATAAACAGACATCTTAATGTTGTCTAAGCAACCTGACAATTAAGATGATGGCAAGTGCATTCCTGCCTTCTGGGTCAAAAGAAATAATCTTCAATATAGACTCAGCAGAGGGAAGTCCCACTTGTTCTAGTATGCAATGTTCCTTGATAAAGATTCATCTGTACTGTTTCTTTATCATGTGGATGGATGCAGAAAAAACAAGTGTGATATCTTTTAGTATGCTGTGTCCCCTGACGGAGATTCCACAGTATTAGAATAGTGGATCAGGAGTTTTTGCGATTATGGTAACAAAGGACCTTAAGGATCAAGGATCTTTAGGAGATAAACTGTCAATGGCAAGTGCATTCCAGCCTTCCGGGTCAAAAGAAATAATCTACAATATGGACTCAGCAGAGGGAAGAAGTCTCCCTTGTTCTAGTTATGCACTGTTCCTTGATAAAGATTCACCTGTACTGTTTCTTTATCATGTGGATGGATGCAGAAAAAACAAGTGTGATATCTTTTAGTATGCTGTGTCCCCTGACGGAGATTCCACAGTATTAGAATAGTGGATCAGGAGTTTTTGCGATTATGGTAACAAAGGACCTTAAGGATCAAGGATTTTTAGGAGATAAACTGTCAATGGCAAGTGCATTCCAGCCTTCCGGGTCAAAAGAAATAATCTACAATATGGACTCAGCAGAGGGAAGAAGTCTCCCTTGTTCTAGTATGCACTGTTCCTTGATAAAGATTCACCTGTACTGTTTCTTTATCATGTGGATGGATGCAGAAAAAACAAGTGTGATATCTTTTAGTATGCTGTGTCCCCTGACGGAGATTCCACAGTATTAGAATAGTGGATCAGGAGTTTTTGCGATTATGGTAACAAAGGACCTTAAGGATCAAGGATTTTTAGGAGATAAACTGTCAATGGCAAGTGCATTCCAGCCTTCCGGGTCAAAAGAAATAATCTACAATATGGACTCAGCAGAGGGAAGAAGTCTCCCTTGTTCTAGTATGCACTGTTCCTTGATAAAGATTCACCTGTACTGTTTCTTTATCATGTGGATGGATGCAGAAAAAACAAGTGTGATATCTTTTAGTATGCTGTGTCCCTTGACGGAGATTCCACAGTATTAGAATAGTGGATCAGGAGTTTTTGCGATTATGGTAACAAAGGACCTTAAGGATCAAGGATTTTTAGGAGATAAACTGTCAATGGCAAGTGCATTCCAGCCTTCCGGGTCAAAAGAAATAATCTACAATATGGACTCAGCAGAGGGAAGAAGTCTCCCTTGTTCTAGTATGCACTGTTCCTTGATAAAGATTCACCTGTACTGTTTTTTTATCATGTGGATGGATGCAGAAAAAACAAGTGTGATGTCTTTTAGTATGCTGTGTCCCCTGACGGAGATTCCACAGTACTGGAATAGTGGATCAGGAGTTTTTGCTATTATGGTAACAAAGGACCTTAAGGATCAAGAACATTTAAGAGATAAACAGTCAATGGCAAGTGCATTCCAGCCTTCCAGGTCAAAAGAACTAATTTACAATATGGACTTGGCAGAGGGATGAAGTCTCCCTTGTTTCAGTATGCAGTGTTCCTTGATAAAGATTCACCTGTACTGTTTCTTTATCATGTGGATGGATGCAGAAAAAACAAGTGTGATGTCTTTTAGTATGCTGTGTCCCCTGAAGGAGATTCCACAGTATTAGAATAGTGGATCAGGAGTTTTTGCGATTATGGTAATGAAGGACCTTAAGGATCAAGGACATTTAAGAGATAAACTGTCAATGGCAAGTGCATTCCAGCCTTCCGGGTCAAAAGAAATAATCTACAATATGGACTCAGCAGAGGGAAGAAGTCTCCCTTGTTCTAGTATGCACTGTTCCTTGATAAAGATTCACCTGTACTGTTTCTTTATCATGTGGATGGATGCAGAAAAAACAAGTGTGATGTCTTTTAGTATGCTGTGTCCCCTGACGGAGATTCCACAGTACTGGAATAGTGGATCAGGAGTTTTTGCGATTATGCTAACAAAGGACCTTAAGGATCAAGGATTTTTAGGAGATAAACTGTTAATGGCCCTCCCATTATTATTATTATTATTATTATTATTATTATTATTATTATTATTGATGTTTATTATTATTATTATTATTATTATTATTATTATTATTATTATTATTATTCCTTGGGCTGATACATTCATATAAGAAAGTTTTAAAAAAAACTTAAACCCCAAGAAAAAAAATAATGAAAACAAGATCGAAAAGATCTGAACCAAAATGGAAACGTAAACAACAATCCCATAAAGATGAACCAACAAACAGAAGAGTAAACACAAAACTAAGAAAAAAAATAGGCAATTTCGCTTCATCTATCAAAAGACAAAGTGTATAGATGCGTAAAAAATGAAAATCCTAAAAGGCTTCTGTGTCACTTCTGGTAGTCGGAGCAGAAGAAGGACGCCCGTTGGGATGACCTGTGAAGGATAATTAGATTCGGGGGATCCCTTTGATGGGCGGGAGAGTTCCCTGCGTCATCAAGAGAAATCCTTCACGCCCACTGTAGCAAGTTCAGGGAAACAAAGCTTCGTAGGATTTTGGAGAAGGAAATATAGTTCGTTTTAAGATCTATGGAGTAATAGGTCCAATATTTGTGAACGGTGATGACGTCATCAGAGCCAAAGTGCTCCTCCACAACCTATTATTGCATTGTAATTTTCCGTGAAGTTGTTGACATCATATGCTGCATAATCCAAGTGAAATTTTAATAATTTAATTTCTGTTGACCTAAATTTCCTCATTCCAAACTCTCTCTCTCTCTCTCTCTCTCTCTCTCTCTCTCTCTCTCTCTCTCTCTCTCTCTCTCTCTCTCTCTCTCTCTCAGCAAATATTTTTTTCTATCTTTTGTCCAGAAGCATTGTGTGCTTCAATATTAATTAGTTTGTTAAAGTAACACATTTTTTTTTAAATGCTTATAGAGCAAAGAATAATGTCATCTGAGTTAGCATTAGAGCGTCTTCTGGTTCAGCACTGCCACCGGCCCCGGTGACGTCACATTTTCCGCCAGTTCATGAGTGTTGGGCCTTTTTTTCACTAGATCTTGGTTCGTATAGGCTGTAGAAGGATATATCTATCTAGCGATCTATCTCAGTCGATACTTACAAGCT
>NC_090759.1:11542885-11552885 GCF_036898095.1 Palaemon carinicauda | reverse complement strand
CCTCATGTTTAATTTTGTTTGAATTTTTGTGATGTTCTTGGTCGCAAGTCCTAGTATTTAAGGTTGATGTCTGTTTAATAAAGTTTAGTTGCATTCAGCTCACCTCTCAGTTATCACCTAACTGGTGACCACCAGAATGTCCAGCTTTCTCCCTCACAGCTGGGTCTTACTTTTTGATGATGCCGCTCTCCGACACTGTCTACTATCTTCGCCACACCCCTGAAACAATCGCCCTATTCCACTACAGAGGGATTCGCCTGGTTTCAGCACGCTGTGGTCCAGTTTCGCATTAAGGGTGTGACTCGCTCAAGCACCAAAGTAAACTATGTTCTCCCAGTGATTCCCGAGGACACTTTCCAGAAAATATCAGGTTGGCTTTGCGACAAAGGAGACACCCCAAAAGTGTACGACACCCTCTTTCAACAACTGGGGGATCAAAAGGCTTAGCTCGCCCTCAGAGAAAAGACCAGTATTGCTCGCCTGCAACATGCCACAGGGATCTCTCCTCGTGAAGTGAAGGAACTGTTATTCTAGATAGGGAGGAATATGTGGAAAAAATCCAAATCTGTGAAACTTGGTGAGCCTAATTTTAATAATATCTTTGAAATAAATTGATAGTCGTTAATTCTAATTATCTTCAAGACCATTTCTTTTTTCATTTAGTGACCTGTTCTTTATCGCGATTTTTCTTATTTCCAGCTCAGCTTTATTAATTACTTGTTGTTCAAGTACATTCTACTACATTTATATCTGCGTTTATCTATAGCATTGATATATGCTGTAAGAGTAAAACAATTTCCTTTGTAAAGAGTTTTATATAAAAAATATTTTCTTACTATTTCCTATGAAATCTTACAGCTAGAACGTCATACACCTAAATAAAGAATGAATAAAATAAAGATATGAAAAGATAAATAATAACATAAAATCTTCCTTAACCTTCTCACGAAGCTTACATATTCCAATCGTTCCCTCTAACCAGCGCTCTTTAACTTTTTATACATCCGACCTTCAGATCAAAGAATATCTCCATGGATAATCTTTAACATCCACTTTCTTTCAGTATTTTGTATTCCAAGCCAACTTCTGTAAATCATGCAACTCAAAAGAACTAAAAAATAAGGTAAGGAGTAATTTAGTGGATTTCGAATTTCCTAGAACCGGATTTCTCCACAATTTCTTGTGGCCGACTCTCTTTCGGGTAAGGAGAATGGAAGAGAAGAAAAAAACAGATATTTTCTCGTGATACCGAAGGTCGTGGACTCCAGAATCGTATTTGTTCTACTATTTTATATTATGTAAATTACATAAGACCTTCGTGGTTAATTTCATTGTATTCTTTATTCAATTTACTATATGTAAATTTACGTTATTTTTAAGAATTAACTTTTTATTTCACATATTTTTGTTACGAAGTCTTATGTAAACTGTTTGAAAGTGTTATGTGACCATATGAAATATGAGCAAGGGCTTATGTAATGTTCTTTTATATTTTTATGAGGTATTGCGCCATGTTTGAGAGAAAATAGCCAATTGTTTTGGGTACCATTGCTTTGGAATTTTCCTGAAAAAACTAGTGATAGAACTCATCTTTATCTTATTTCGAGGACAAAGTTGTTAACTCTGGCGTCGGTATTAGCCCCCCCCCCCCCCCCCCACGTGCTTACAGAGCAAATGGAACATTGTGGAAGAAACTAGATTTCATATATGAGGTGACCCCAGGGTTGCATAGGTAGATAGAGAATCCCAGCTTTAAGTCATCGCCACCTCCCCTCTCTCTCAGCTCAGAGTATTGTTTTAAAAGTATTCAGTACCTATAGTGTGTCCTCTCCAAAGTGATTTTGTGCCGCATATATTGTATGTCGTGAGTTAAAACACTGCTGAGAATTTGACAGGTAATTTGAAATTCATGGTGTGGTGATGAGTGTTGGCATTATGTAAAGTTTTTGTAAATGACCTTGTAATAATGAGAAAAATTTTTTTATCCTGATCTGGTTACCTATTTTCATTAAGTATCAAAGTTAAATATTTGTATTCAATTTTAATTACAAGCGAAACCAGTGATTGAATAATTTCCATAAGTATTTCTTTTGTCTTAATCTAGGGTTTATTCAGATTTGATATTCAAAGTCAAGTAATTGTATGAAATTCAGATCGTAAAATTTTTGCCTTTATCTAAGTTTTGTTCAGGCTTAATATTTCGAGTAATTTATTTGATTTATGTAAATTTCTTTCAAAGTGTTGTAATTTATATAGGATATTTTTATTTTTGTAAAGAGTGTATTATTCCAATCACCATTGTTCGAAATAGCATTCGCTCGTATCCTGTTAAAGAATCGTAGTAAGTAATAGTTTTAGATAATTCTGAAGAATAATTACCCAGTTTTGTTTTGAGTGCATTTAAGAGACCTTTGGATATTCAGTGTTTTATATATTGCTGTCTAGGAGTTATTTAACTGTCTCAAAGTTCAGATGTTAATATTCCCAAGTGTAACAGATTTAATGTGAAAGCAAACAGATGAGTTTGAAATTCGAGAGGTTGTATAGCTTGCAAGCCGTAATATATATAATTTTATATGTTTGGTTTCCAGACACGAGCCATCTTATAATAATGCATATATATCCATATGTGTATATATTGGTGTGCTACTGTTATAAGCACACATTGAGTATGTGTTGTTTCAGATGTATGTAAATGGATAACAGAATACATCTTATTAGCTTTAAAGTATTTATTCTATAAAAACAACAGAGTTAAACATCTCCATCACTGGAGGAAGTATAGATATGAACTGACTAACTTATCGATATCACAGATATCGTATGCTTAGTTTATATTAGACTCGTCACAAACTCGGAAGACACCTGCATCCGGTGACGTCACAAACTTTCACACGCTGAGACAATGTGTTGACGTTTAAGAAGAATGTCATATTGTCGAGGTTTGCATTGTACGTCCTGTTTATGATTTAAATGACTACAGCAAGTCCCACGGCTAGCTCCTTCATCTAACATGACATATTACGTCATGTGTTTTAAACATGTAATATTAACTATTCTAATTATTACATAAGCTCGGCCAGCTATCTCAATTTTTTCACAAAAATTTAACAACAAGCCAAAACATGGTTACTAGGTGTGACTGGACATATGTATTATTCTTTGTTTAACTTTAGCCATAATCAACCGAGGACGAATGTCCAAATAGGCACATTAAAAAATAATAACAACAATGCATATGAAAAAGATATTACCAAAGCAAAAATAAAAATGCACGATAAAACAAAGATCATATATATGGTACATTGCTAGCAAATGATTATATGGTACCAAAAAAAAACTACTGACTTATATATGATTCGGTAACTTGTTAAAGAATAATTGTTACCTTTGTCAGAAACATAATACTCAATTTTTTAGTGCACAAACACGAATTCCTAGTACGTACACGTACCACGGTTTCGTACATATATATATATATTTATATATAGGGATGATATATTTTATTAGATGCCCATAGATTCTGTTATATATATTTTTTTTTCTCTCTTTTCTTTTTTAACATTCCGGCTTATATATTTTTATTAGATGCCGAGAAAAAATGATTTATATCTTTTTTTTTTTTTTTAAATGTTGTTTTAAATGTATTTTTAACAATGCAAATGTAGAAAATTTCTTCAATTACATATTACTAGCGTACTAACAGCTTTTCTTACAAACACTTCCCGACAATTTACTCCTTTAGCGAATGAGGTGGCCACTCAAACGGCTTTGAATTGAATCAAGTATGGAGTATTGTCGGGACTAGGCGAATCGTTCCTTTGTAGCTGCATGCTGTGCCGTAACCTACGCCAAACAAGGATGTTCACGGCGATAAATATCACCACCGTAAACGGCAATCCTGCTAGTAGTATGTGGTGAAGGATTTCCTTATAAGTCGGTGACAGGTGGTCCCTTTCGGTAAGTTTCATCAACCGCTTTGCCACATGTTTGTTGTACGGGAGAGGAAGTGCTGGCATTGTAGAGGTCCACGTGAAGTTCGCGAAGTAGGCTCGTTCTCTGATGAGTGTCCGTAGACCAGTCACCATGGAATTCGGGGAAGTCCCGATACAACCATCTGCTGCGACGAAGATGTGGGTGAAGGACGTGGATCCGTCAGGGCATGATACATTGAAGCCGTCCTTGTCGTATTGTATCCACGAGCCATTGTTCAGTCTGCAATTGAACTCATTATTGTCAAAGGGATAAAGCTTATCCAGACAATTTTCACTTGTATGGGAGAGAGCACCGTCTAGCACTATACCTAACTCGCATGAATCCATTAAGTTTTTATGGAATTCAAATGAGTCAGCTGTACATATTTTTCTATCCATTGCGTCTGAACAGTGAGTTAATTGATCTAAGTCTTTAATGACCGTATATGTTTCCTTGTCTGGGGAAATCAATACGTGTCCTGTCAAACTGGATATTACTGGATTTGAGTGATTCGTCATGAAAGTCGGAAATGGTGATATCCTGTAAGATTGCCAGGCATCAGAAGAATCAAAGGGAATTGTAATCATAATCTTGTTATTATCTACGTTTACTGTAATTAGACTGTAATAAAATTCTAACCTATGTTCGTCTAACAAAGGAACATAGCCTAGTTTATCCCTTCCGTTCTCCAGAATTAACTTTAAGTAACTTATAGGCAACAAATGGGGCGACAATACACCTTTAGTTGCTAACGTGATAGCTTCTACATAATCCTTGGATTTCTCAATGATATGTGCAATTCTGTTATGTATGTGATCTATCTTTGAATCATAATACGTTAATGTTGCCAACAAATCCTGTACTTCCATAATTTGAACGATATTATTTGAATGTTCATTTACTAAATCCATAATTTTATTGATTGAAGCTAACTGATTCCTTAGTTCTGACATAATCAATTCATCTTTATGAGTCAAGAACTCAATTTTCTTATTTTGATTACTAATTTTAAGACGATTGGAAATTCCTAAACCTAAACTTGCAACAGACCCAAAGATGCTTAATGCAGCATAAATAAACGGATTCCGTCTTTCTTTATGTTCGTGTCCTACAGTCCACATCAAAAGGTCATAAGCCAAAGATCCTGTCTCGCCAGTCTTATTTTTCAAGTCATCAGATAGCATCTCTGCAACTTTTAATGTTGATCCAAGCAAACTCTCTGTAGTCAAATGAAAATGTCTTCTATGCAACTCATCCAATGATGCAGAAAACCTTGAAATGGCGGTTCTTAAGCTAGTGACATCATTCTCTTGAAGAAAAATTGCTTGCATATTCACTTCTACAATTACGTTGGTTGATGTAATAAAAATGTCTTCTTGTCTTTCAACTATATTGCCATATTTAAAATATATATTCTTAGTTTTAGAGCTCATCCCACACGAGAAAAATGTCTGAGCGAACAATATCACTCCCAACAACAAAAAATTCATCCTGGAAACCTGTAACGAGAAAAAATATATGTAATTACTCCTGTATTAAAAAGAAAACTTTGAATCACATAAAATAAAAAAAAAATTTTCCCTCACTTCTTTTCCTCTCTTTTCTTTTTAATTTCTTATGTGAGCCTATGGTACTATTCTCTCATCCGTGGGTTGGGATACGTTTTGAACTCTAAACCTATTGGCCGTTAATGTTTCCAAAATGTTAAATGGGCCTTCAAACTTAGGTGTTAGTTTATAATTGAGCCCTTTTCGTACATTGATTTGAATATATATGTTATCACCCACGGTATATGTTTTAGTTGGTTTCGCTGTTTTATCATGATTCCTTTTCATTATGATTTGTGATTCTTCTAAATTCTTTCGAAGGATATCATATCGACTTTTGCTTGCATTTATACATTCTTTTAAAGGGTTTGATAGATTAGTTGTAGGCGTTAATACATGGAAAGGCGTTCTAACTGGGGTACCATACAATGCTTCATGCGGTGACATTTTAATTGATATATGATATGAATGATTCAGAGTACTCAGTGCCGCCGGTATTGCAATATCCCAGTTGGGGTCTGATCCCCCTAGTGTTACCCTCAATATATTTAATATCTTCCTATTTGCTCTTTCCACTAGCCCATTCGACTCTGGGTGATATATCATGGTATTTATTTTCTTTATGTTGAGGAATTCACACAATGAGGTAAGAAAGTGATTATTAAATTCACCACCCGAGTCTGAGATTATCATGTGTGGAATTCCATGTTTACAAATGTAACACTCGTAAAACTTCCTAGCGCATTCAATCGCAGTTTTAGTTTTAAGCGCTATTAGTTCTGTATATCGAGTTAAAGCATCTATAATTACTAAGAGGTGCTTATTTCCTCTGTCTGACTCGTAAAATCCTGTTAACAAATCTAAATGTATTCTTTCAAAGGGTTGATTGGGCACAGGATAAGCTCCTAGGCTGACAGGTGTTTTCGTATGCCCTTTGATTTCCTGACATGTGCGACAATTAGCTATGTGTCTTTTTATATCTGTAAGCATTGTATGCCAATAAAACAATGATTTGGCTTTCTGTGACATTAATGAGAACCCCGGGTGTCCATGTAATGGATTTGAATGCAACCAATTCAGGACAGTGGAAATAAGTGAGATTGGTACTACTACCTGGTCGTTAGTTACATGTGGTGTATTGCGGGTTTTCCTTGTCACAGTCCTACACAGAATATTATCTTTGATTATATAATTCTGCTGCTTATACTTTATATATTCCTTTTCTTTATGATTGCCTTTCAAAGCATTTATAATTGTTTCTATTTTCTGATCTTTTCTTTGCTCAGTCTGTAACAATTCAGCGCTCCAGCCTAAATCTTCTTGTTCAGATATTGTTTTCACAATAGGCATGGATGTTGATATATCTATTAATTCAGCTAAAGGCTCCGTACAAGATGACACGGGGTTGCGTGATAATGCATCCGCAATGATATTTGCTTTCCCAGGTAAATACCCGATTCTTGCGCCAAAATCTTGAATGATCAAATGCCACCGAGTTCGTTTAGGGCTGTGATTGAAGCCTTTAAAGAACTCTGTTAGTGGTTTATGGTCAGTAAGAACCTTAACGGGATAACCGTAAATTATGAACTTAAAATGCACTAGCGAATTAACAATAGCTATCCCTTCCTTGTCTATTACTGCATACTTACTTTCGGAAGTTCTCAATTTTCGAGAATAGAAAGCTATCGGGAAAAATTGTTTATCATATTGCTGAAGAAATACCCCTCCTACTCCTAGGTCTGAGGCGTCTGTTGCAATGAAGAATTCCTTACCGAAGTCAGGAAATTTTAAGATAAGAGAACTACACAGTTCATCTTTCAAAGTATTAAACGCCTGTTGATGTTGCTCAGACCATATGAAATCTACGCCCTTCTTCGTAAGATCAGTTAAAGGAGCGGCTATTATTGAATAGTTGCGTATAAAACGCCTGTAATATCCACTACAACCCAGAAATTGCTGTATTCCCTTGACATTAGTAGGTATGGGAAAATTACGTATAGCCGACACCTTATCATGGACTACTTTAAGACCTTGGCTTGACACCATGAAACCTAAATATATTAATTCTGTTTTGAAAAATTCACACTTACTAATCTTTACCCTTAAGTTATGTTGTCTTAATCTCTGTAGTACTAGTTCTAACTTACGTAGATGTTCTTCTAAGGTGTTGGAAAAGATTACAAGATCATCCATATAGGCATGCAATATATCCCCTAACAAGTCTCCAAACACTATGTTAATCATTCTTGTAAATGTTATAGGAGCACAACGTAAACCAAAAGGCATCCGTAAAAATTCATAATGTCCCCTGGCTGTGCTGAAGGCTGTGTATGGGATACTATCTTCTTCTAATGATATCTGGTGAAAGCCTTTAAGTAAGTCCAAACTGGTAAAATATTTATTCTGACCTAACAAAGACAAAATGTCGTCAGTACATGGCACTGGGAATCGATCAGGGATCGTTTCCTCGTTTAGACGACGAAAGTCGACGCAGATACGCCATGTTCGATCTTTTTTCGGTACAACTATTAAAGGAAAATTATAAGGGCTGTTTGATTCTCTAATGACTCCTTCCTCTAACATTTTACCTACTTCATCATTTATTTCATTCTGGAATTTCATAGGGAGTCTGTACGAGGGTACATATATAATTTTCTGCTTGTCCTTTAACCTTATTTGATGCTCGATCACATCTGTTTTTCCTAAGGATCCATCCGTAGTGGAAAAAACATCTTGATATTTAGTTAAAAGTTCAAAAATTTTCTGCTGAATTTCTTCGTCTTGAATGTCCTTACTGATTTTATTTTTAATAGATCGCAAAAGGGATTCATCCGCAACTGATTGAGAGTGATTGATTTCAGCAACGGTAAGAATACGATGTTTATAAACTTCTACATCCAAGATATGTTGATTTTTGTGAATTACTAAAGTGTTATTTAAATGATTACAGACTTCGATATTACATTGCTGATGTGAGCCTACTGTATAAATAGCTTGTGTGACAGACAATCCGTTAGTTTTCAAAGTATCGGAAAGGATTAATATTTCAGATCCCGGTAGTGTTTTCTTTATTTGCACTATTAAATTCGAAGGTATGTTTGGTTCGATAGATTGCGTGCAAGATCATATTACGGGTGAACGAGAATTCTGCTGCGTCGCGTATATTATTTCTTTATTAGTGAGACAAGTTATTGGTTCTTCAACGTACGTTACGGTTACATTTGTCGTCTCCTTTTTATCCAAAACTGATTTTAAGGTATTAGAAGACTTATAGAATTTCCCTTTGATATACACGCCGTGCTTGGCAGGAGCTAAGATAATGTTTTGATTTCCCATAGATGGGTATCCTATAATTACAGCTGGATACATAATAATGTTTTTTACAACAACAAATGTATCGGCAAACGTGCGATTACCGATTCTGAACTGAACATGAGTTATGCCTATGACATTTAATTCATTATTTCCTATACCTGAAAGTCTAATTCCTGATTTTTCAATCGGAAAGTTCGAAAACAACAAATGATGTGTCTTCAAATCCATGATATTACGTGGACTACCAGAGTCAAAAAATAATGTAAAGGATTTGTGTTCTAAATTTACAGCATACAAGGTTGGCCGTAACTCATTTTGGCTTATTATTGTATGAATTCGTTGCAAATCTACGGGAGCATGCACTGTTTTACTTAATTCGGCCGTGTGTTTCATAGGAAAATCTATTGTCTCACAATTATCTGATAAAACGTTAAATTGATTATTCAATACTATTGATGTTGACATGAATGACCTTGACCCAACATCACTCTCTTCCCCTCTAGAGTTAACTATGTGGTATTTGCTTTGCTCTGCACATTCTGAAAATTAGTCTGACCTTGCGAGGTCTGGTTTGACGGCCCAGGCTCAGCGATATTTGAAGAAGTGTTTGTTTGTTTTGGACTCTGAACTGCATTGACATTTGGTTGTTTCTTCTTATTGTTAAAATGAGGATTTTTCTTTTTATTTCCATATGGAACTGACTGTGGAATTGACTGTGTATTTCTGGGATATTGTTGTGTCTTACGCGAGTAACATTGACTATATGAATGCGTTGCAGTGTTGTGAATTGAGCAAAATTTCGTTCTGCAGTCTGCGCTTATGTGACCTTGACGTTTGCAGTTATAACACGTCATTCCCGCTACTGGACTGCTAACTACGTTCACTGTTTGTGGCTTTGTTTCATTCTTTGCAAAAACTTGAGTTAACACGGGATCGAGATCTGGACACTTGGACATGTGTTTCTTTATCTGTTTATAGACATCCAATTCCGTACTTGCAGGCGTTAACTTCTTATCAAAACACCGCACTAATGCTTCAGGCAAGATAAGTGTCATGCAAGTCAAATACATTAATCGTAAAAAATCTTTCACGGAGATGTTATCGTTAGTAACCCAAGTGGAATGACCTAAAATGTCCTGATATTCATTAAGCCTATCAGCTAT
>NC_090759.1:11497885-11537885 GCF_036898095.1 Palaemon carinicauda | reverse complement strand
TGTAATTGATCTAACTCTGGAAATAATTGCCCTACACTTTCAATAACATATGATGTAACTTGAAATTAAATAGAAGGCTCCAAGGAGATTATAGGATTTTTATCTAAGAAGAGACCATTCAAGTCCCAGGGAATCAATACACATTATCAATTGAGGCCGACCTGAGTTAGAATTTAAAAGTATATTTATTTTGGTTTCCTTCTTAGGCTGGAGCGATTGCAGCACAATGAGATGAGTACTGAAACTGAAAATAACACAGAGAGAGAGAGAGAGAGAGAGAGAGAGAGAGAGAGAGAGAGAGAGAGAGAGAGAGAGAGAGAGAGAGAGACGCGTCCGTTGACCTTTACATGCAAATACCTCCCTCTTTCTCCATAGAAATTGATTCGGGGAATCAGGGAGAAAGTCATATCACGAGAATCGATGCGAGGTTTTTGATTGCTAGGGAAATGTTGACGAAGGTAAACATCCCTTGACAATGAGTCAATAGAGAGAGAGAGAGAGAGAGAGAGAGAGAGAGAGAGAGAGAGAGAGAGAGAGAGAGAGAGAGAGAGAGAGAGAGAGAGCGCAAACTAAAGGCAATAAGAGATGGAATTGAATGAAGCAGTTTCAGGAGATTAGTATTTTCTATCCGTATCTTTTAAGCTGGTTTTTAAAGAAAGGATTTTTATCATCAGTAATATTTATCTTTTCCCAATCTGCAAGGGTAGAGAAAAGTAATCTCTTATCCCTAATGTAATCACTCGAATCTATGGTAAGTATTATATATATAGGAAAATAATTTTGATTAGATCTTTTGACATAAGAATAATTACTTACATCCAATTCTACCTCATATAAATGATGTATTTTAACTTCTAAAGACTCATTGATAGTATTTCATGCTTTGCGTGTCTGAACCTCCGTACTACTTGCTTTCCCAAGCAGAATTAAAGTGACCCAAAGCATGTTTGTCTCTGGTCTTCCAGAGGGAACGTTTTGGCACTTTTATTATTCTAATTCTTCATTGCTGCCGTTGCTCTTCTTTTTGTCCATGAAAGTAAGAAATAGTCGTTCTTGTGATGCTGTTACTGTTATTTTATTTAGTGGAGTACAAGTCAGTTGCTCAGGACTGGCCATAAAAACGTTTCATCAACACCCAAACCCCTCTCCACCCAAACAAAGACCAGGGAGAGCGAGGCAATAGCTGCTCGTGAACTGATATTTTATTTAGTGGAGTACAAGTCAGTTGCTGAGGTTTAAAAGTCGCTCATAAATGGCAGAGGCAAGGAACAGTGACAGTCCCCTAGAGATTGGCCATATAAACGTATGATCAACACCCAAACCCCTCTCCATCCAAACAAAGACTAGGGAGAGCGAGGCAATGGCTGCTCATGACTCAGCGAGTAGTCCTATAAACTTCCCCAAACCCCCTATCCTCAGCTCAGAATGATGGTGAGGTTGCAGACACTACAAGAAACTATCGAGCCTGAGCTGGTCTTGAACCCCAGTCCAGCAGATATTGAAATGATCCTCAATATTTGCAAGCTATTTCCTAAGAAGCTGGTCTAACATAAGAGTACATTATTTTATTCACGTATTTCATTTGTGTATTTAAGAGGAGTATAGCCAGCTTGTAAGGTGAGTTCCACTCATGTATAATTAAATAAATGTATTTAAATTACATAAGACTGTCGTCATTCATTTAGTTATATTTTCATTCAGTTCTGTATCAAATTTTCGTTATGTTGAAGATTTAAATTTTTATTTCACGTAATTTTGTTACAAAGTCTTATGTAAAATTGTTAAAAGGTATGTATGACAAACACGAGGTATAAACGCTAAGGACTGGATAATGTTTTCATATGGTTGGAAGTTACATGAAGGATCTAGACTAAACTTACTTTTTGTTTTTTAATTTTACGAGAGGAGGTGAGCGGAGTTAGCTGAGAGGATTGCCTCGTCAGGCGAAGATAGAACCCTAGTTCAAACTACCAAGTTAGCAACCTAACTTTGTGAGATACCACAAGAGCCATGCCCCCACGCTTCGAGAATGATTCACTGGAAAATTCCAGAATGAATTAAGATGATATATATATATATAGGGCCTACTCATGCTTAGGACAGAGATCCAGCCTGACATTTCCGAAGATCTGTGCTTCAGCCAATCTTCTCACCTGCACCTCTTCAGCCATTGTGTTTCCTCTCCAACGTATACCCTGTATTGTGCCCGTTAAACATTGTGATGTTTTACCCCAAAGCAACGTTGGTCTGTAATTATCGCAAAGCTAATACAGGTTGAGGACTTGAAAACTTTCCGTTTTCCTAACAAACCTGAGTAACACAAACAAGAAACTCTCAGAAAAAGCGATGTTTCAAGAAACAATCGTAATTAACAGAATGGGGGAAACAAATAGGTTTTATTCCTTTTAGAAAGGCAATGCTTATATCATTATGGTATACGATGCACTTAGAGTTCTACCATAATATATGCTCATATCTTTCCAGTCACGCTCAGTCTCTTCTCATCTCCTGGGGGAAGGGATAATAGTCATATACTGAGAGATACAATCGGAAACTACAATCTCCCGCAAATTGCTTAAACTGCCATGTTGTAGTTAAGAAAGAGGGAGGGGTGGGAAGGAGTGAATCCGTGTGCATATTTGTGTGTGGGTATATGTGCTAGTCTATCTAAATATTTAGCCCCATTTTTTATGGGTCGCGTGCAATAATTTTCAATCATTTCTGTCGTTTTATTAGAAGCATTCCAAGTCACACTGGGTCCCTGATATTAAGCCTTTAAAGTCCTTGGTATCAATCACTCCTAGTCCCTAAAATTAAGCATTACAATTAAGTGGAATCATTTCAAGTTTCTAGAATCTATCATTCCAAGTCAGTGGAGATAAGCATTCCAGGTCCCTAAAATCAAGCATTCCAAGTCCCTGGGTCAAGCGCTTCAAATCCTTAAAATCAAGCATTCCAAGTCCCCGGAATCAAACATTCCAATTCCCTAAAATCAAGCATTCAGAGTCCCTGGAATTATGCAAGCCAAGTCCTTAGAACCAAGCATTCCAAATCCCTGGAATCAAACATTTCAAGTCACAGTAATGAAGCATATCAAGTATCTAGAATTGAGTATACCAAGTCCTTGGAATCCTTAATTTCGAGTCGCTAAAATCAATCATACCAAGTCTCTAAAATCAAACATTCTAAGTCCCTGAGTTAAGCACTTCAAGCCCCTAGAATCCAGCATTTCAAGTCCCCAGAATCCAGGATTTCAAGGTCCTGGAATCAAGCATTCCAATTCATTAGAACCAAGCACTTCAAGTCCCTAGAATCCAGTATTTCAAGGTCCTGGAATCAAACATTCCAATTTCTTAGAATCAAGCACTCCAAGTCCCTGGAATCAACCATACCAAGTATCTAGAATTAAGCACACTAAGTCCATGAAATCAAACATACCACATCATTAGAATAAAGCATTCCAAGTCGTTGGAATCAAGCATACCAAGTTCCTAAAATAAAGCATTCAAAATCCCAAGGATTAAGCATTTCGGTTCCTGGGAAGCAAGCATTCAAAGTCCTAGTAACCAAGAATTACAAATCCTTGGAATCAAGCATTACAAGTTACTAGAATCAAGCATTCCAAGTCCCTAGAATCAATCATTCAAATTACCCAGAAGCAAGCACACCCGGTCTTTAGACCCAAGCATTCCAAGTCCTCACACATAAGCATTCCATGTCCCAGGAATCAAGCCTTCCAAGTCCCTAGAATCGAACATTCAAAGTCCCTGGAAGTAAGCTTATCAAGTTACTAGAATCAAGCATTCAAAATCCCTATAATCGAGCATACCAAGTCCCTAGAACCAAGTATTCAAAGTCCTTATATAAAAGCATCCCAAGTCCCTGGAATCGAAGCACTCCAAGTCCCTGGAATCAAGCATACCAAGTCACTAGAATTAAGCATTCAAAGTCCCTAGAATCAAGCATACCAAGTCCCTAGAACCATGCATTCAAAGTCCTTAGAACCAAGCATCCTAAGTCCCTGGAATCAAGGATATCATGTCCCTACAATCAAACATTCCTAGTCAATGGAATCAAGCATACCAAATCCCTAGAATCAAACATTCCTAGTCCCTGGAATCAAGCATTTAAAGTCCCAGGATTCAAGCATTAATATCCTCTGGAATCAAGTATTCCAAGTCCTTAGAATAAAGCATTCCCAGTCACTGGCATCAAGCGTAACTAGTCCATAGAATCAAGCTTCCAAAGTCCTTAAAATCAAGCATACCAAGTCTCTATTATCAAGCATACCAAGTGTCTAGAATCAAGCATTTCAAGTCCATAGTATCAAGCCTTCCAAGTCCCTAGGATCAATCATACCAAGTACCTAGAACCAAGCATTTAAAGTCCGTAGAACCAAGCATTCAAAGTCTGTTGAATCAAGCATTCAAAGTCCCTAGAATCAAGCATACCAAGTCAATAGAATTAAGGATTTAAAGTCCCTAGGGTCAAACATTTCCGAGTCTAGTAGTCAAGCATATGAAATCCCTATAAACAAGCATTCCAAGTCCCTAGAGTCAAGCATATGAAATCCCTAGTACAAGCATTCCAAGTCCCTAGAGTCAAGCATTCCAAGTCCCTATATCAAGCATATGAAATCCCTACAAGAGTCAAGCATTCCAAGTCCCTAGTATCAAGCATATGAAATCCCTACAAACAAGCATTCCAAGTCCCTAGAGTCAAGCATTCCAAGTCCCCTAATATCAGACATATGAAATCCCTACAAACAAGCATTCAAAGTCCCTAGAGTCAAGCATTCCAAGTCCCTAGTATCAAGCATATGAAATCCCTACAAACAAGCATTCCAAGTCCCTAGAGTCAAGCATTCCAAGTCCCTAGTATCAAGCATATGAAATCCCTACAAACAAGCATTCTAAGTCCCTAGAGTCAAGCATTCCAAGTCCCTAGTATCAAGCATATGAAATCGTTACAAACAAGCATTCAGTCCCTAGAGTCAAGCATTCCAAGTCCCTAGTATGAAGCATATGAAATCTACAAACAAGCATTCAAAGTCCCTAGAGTCAAGCATTCCAAGTCCCTAGTATCAAAGCAAATGAAATCCCTACAAACAAGCATTCAAAGTCCCTAGAGTCAAGCATTCCAAGTCCCTAGTATCAAACATATGAAATCCCTACAAACAAGCATTCAAAGTCCCTAGAGTCAAGCATTCCAAGTCCCTGGTATCAAACATATGAAATCCCTACAAACAAGCATTCAAAGTCCCTAGAGTCAAGCATTCCAAGTCCCTAGTATCAAGCATATGAAATCCCTACAAACAAGCATTCTAAGTCCCTAGAGTCAAGAATTCCGAGTCCCTGTATCAAGCATATGAAATCCCTACAAACAAGCATTCTAAGTCCCTAGAGTCAAGCATTCCAAGTCCCAAGTATCAAGCATATGAATTCCCTACAAACAAGCATTCTAAGTCCCTAGAGTCAAGCATTCCGAGTCCCTGGTATCAAGCATATGAAATCCCTACAAACAAGCATTCTAAGTCCCTAGAGTCAAGCATTCCAAGTCCCTAGTATCAAGCATATGAATTCCCTACAAACAAGCATTCTAAGTCCCTAGAGTCAAGCATTCCAAGTCCCTAATATCAAGCATATGAAATCCCTACAAACAAGCATTCAACGCCCCTACAGTCAAGCATTCCAAGTCCCTAGTATCAAGCATATGAATTCCCTACAAACAAGCATTCTAAGTCCCTAGAGTCAAGCATTCCAAGTCCCTAGTATCAAGCATATGAAATCCCTACAAACAAGCATTCTAAGTCTAGAGTCAAGCATTCCAAGTCCCTGGTATCAAGCATATGAAATCCCTACAAACAAGCATTCAAAGCCCCTAGAGTCAAGCATTCCAAGTCCCTAATATCAAGCATATGAAATCCCTACAAACAAGCATTCAAGCCCCTAGAGTCAAGCATTCCAAGTCCCTAGTATCAAGCATATGAAATCCCTACAAACAAGCATTCTAAGTCCCTACAGTCAAGCATTCCAAGTCCTAGTATCAAGCATATGAAATCCCTACAAACAAGCATTCAAAGTCCCTAAGTCAAGCATTCAAGTCCCTAGTATCAAGCATATGAAATCCCTACAAACAAGCATTCAAAGTCCCTACAGTCAAGCATTCCAAGTCCCTAGTATCAAGCATATGAATTCCCTACAAACAAGCATTCTATAGAGTCAAGCATTCCAAATCCCTAGTATCAAGCATATGAAATCCCTACAAACAAGCATTCTAAGTCCCTAGAGTCAAGCATTCCAAGTCCCTAGTATCAGGCATATGAAATCCCTACAAACAAGCATTCAACGCCCCTACAGTCAAGCATTCCAAGTCCCTAGTATCAAGCATATGAATTCCCTACAAACAAGCATTCTTAATCCCTAGAGTCAAGCATTGCAAGTCCCTAGTATCAAGCATATGAAATCCCTACAAACAAGCATTCAACGCCCCTACAGTCAAGCATTCCAAGACCCTGGTATCAAGCATATGAATTCTCTACAAACAAGCATTCTAAGTCCCAAGAGTCAAGCATTCCAAGTCCATAGTATCAAGCATATGAAATCCCTACAAATAAGCATTCTAAGTCCCTAGAGTCAAGCATTCCAAGTCCCTAGTATCAAGCATATGAAATCTTTACGAACAAGCATTCTAAGTCCCTAGAGTTGAGCATTCCAAGTCCCTAGTATCAAGCATATGAAATCACTACAAACAAGTATTCAACGCCCCTACAGCCAAGCATTCCAAATCCCTAGTATCAGGCATATGAATTCCCTACAAACAAGCATTCTAAGTCCCTAGAGTCAAGCATTCCAAGTCCCTAGTATCAAGCATATGAAATCCCTACAAACAAGCATTCAAAGTCCCTAGAGTCAAGCATTCCAAGTCCCTAGTATCAAGCATATGTAATCCCTACAAACAAGCATTCAACGCCCCTACAGTCAAGCATTCCAAGTCCCTAGTATCAAGCATATGAATTCCCTACAAACAAGCATTCTAAGTCCCTAGAGTCGAGCATTCCAAGTCCCTTGTATCAAGCATATGGAATCCCTACAAACAAGCATTCTAAGTCCCTAGAGTCAAGCATTCCAAGTCCCTAATATCAAACATATGAAATCCCTACAAACCAGCATTCAACGCCCCTACAGTCAAGCATTCCAAGTCCCTAGTATCAAGCATATGAATTCCCTACAAACAAGCATTCTAAGTCCCTAGAGTCAAGCATTCCAAGTCCATAGTATCAAGCATATGAAATCCCTACAAACAAGCATTCAAAGTCCCTACAGTCAAGCATTCCAAGTCCCTAGTATCAAGCATATGAATTCCCTACAAACAAGCATTCTAAGTCCCTACAGTCAAGCATTCCAAGTCCATAGTATCAAGCATATGAAATCCCTATAAACAAGCATTCAAAGTCCCTAAAGTCAAGCATTCAAAGTCCCTAGTATCAAGCATATGAAATCCCTACAAACAAGCATTCAAAGTCCCTACAGTCAGGCATTCCAAGTCCCTAGTATCAAGCATATGAATTCCCTACAAACAAGCATTCTATAGAGTCAAGCATTCCAAATCCCTAGTATCAAGCATATGAAATCCCTACAAACAAGCATTCTAAGTCCCTAGAGTCAAGCATTCCAAGTCCCTAGTATCAGGCATATGAAATCCCTACAAACAAGCATTCAACGCCCCTACAGTCAAGCATTCCAAGTCACTAGTATCAAGCATATGAATTCCCTACAAACAAGCATTCTTAATCCCTAGAGTCAAGCATTGCAAGTCCCTAGTATCAAGCATATGAAATCCCTACAAACAAGCAATCAACGCCCCTACAGTCAAGCATTCCAAGACCCTGGTATCAAGCATATGAATTCCCTACAAACAAGCATTCTAAGTCCCAAGAGTCAAGCATTCCAAGTCCATAGTATCAAGCATATGAAATCCCTACAAATAAGCATTCTAAGTCCCTAGAGTCAAGCATTCCAAGTCCCTAGTATCAAGCATATGAAATCTTTACGAACAAGCATTCTAAGTCCCTAGAGTTGAGCATTCCAAGTCCCTAGTATCAAGCATATGAAATCACTACAAACAAGCATTCAACGCCCCTACAGCCAAGCATTCCAAATCCCTAGTATCAGGCATATGAATTCCCTACAAACAAGCATTCTAAGTCCCTAGAGTCAAGCATTCCAAGTCCCTAGTATCAAGCATATGAAATCCCTACAAACAAGCATTCAAAGTCCCTAGAGTCAAGCATTCCAAGTCCCTAGTATCAAGCATATGTAATCCCTACAAACAAGCATTCAACGCCCCTACAGTCAAGCATTCCAAGTCCCTAGTATCAAGCATATGAATTCCCTACAAACAAGCATTCTAAGTCCCTAGAGACGAACATTCCAAGTCCCTAGTATCAAGCATATGAAATCCCTACAAACAAGCATTCTAAGTCCCTAGAGTCAAGCATTCCAAGTCCCTAATATCAAACATATGAAATCCCTACAAACCAGCATTCAACGCCCCTACAGTCAAGCATTCCAAGTCCCTAGTATCAAGCATATGAATTCCCTACAAACAAGCATTCTAAGTCCCTAGAGTCAAGCATTCCAAGTCCATAGTATCAAGCATATGAAATCCCTACAAACAAGCATTCAAAGTCCCTACAGTCAAGCATTCCAAGTCCCTAGTATCAAGCATATGAATTCCATACAAACAAGCATTCTATAGAATCAAGCATTCCAAATCCCTAGTATCAAGCATATGAAATCCCTACAAACAAGCATTCTAAGTCCCTAGAGTCAAGCATTCCAAGTCCCTAGTATCAGGCATATGAAATCCCTACAAACAAGCATTCAACGCCCCTACAGTCAAGCATTCCAAGTCCCTAGTATCGAGCATATGAATTCCCTACAAACAAGTATTCTAAGTCACTAGAGTCAAGCATGGCAAGTCCCTAGTATCAAGCATATGAAATCCCTACAAACAAGCATTCAAAGTCCCTAGAGTCAAGCATTCTAAGTCCCTAATATCAAACATGAAATCCCTACAAACAAGCATTCAACGCCCCTACAGTCAAGCATTCCAAGTCCCTAGTATCAAGCATATGAATTCCCTACAAACAAGCATTCTAAGTCCCTAGAGTCAAGCATTCCAAGTCCATAGTATCAAGCATATGAAATCCCTATAAACAAGCATTCAAAGTCCCTAAAGTCAAGCATTCAAAGTCCCTAGTATCAAGCATATGAAATCCCTACAAACAAGCATTCAAAGTCCCTACAGTCAAGCATTCCAAGTCCCTAGTATCAAGCATATGAATTCCATACAAACAAGCATTCTAAGTCCCTAGAGTCAAGCATTGCAAGTCCCTAGTATCAAGCATATGAAATCCCTACAAACAAGCATTCAAAGTCCCTTGAGTCAAGCATTCCAAGTCCCTAGTATCAAGCATATGAAATCCCTACAAACAAGCATTCAACGCCCCTACAGTCAAGCATTCCAAGTCCCTGGTATCAAGCATATGAATTCCCTACAAACAAGCATTTTAAGTTCCAAGAGTCAAGCATTCCAAGTCCATAGTATCAAGCATATGAAATCCCTACAAACAAGCATTCAAAGTCCCTAGAGTCAAGCATTCCAAGTCCCTAGTATCAAGCATATGAATTCCCTACAAACAAGCATTCAACGCCAATACAGTCAAGCATTCCAAGTCCCTGGTATCAAGCATATGAATTCCCTACAAACAAGCATTCTAAGTCCCTAGAGTCAAGCATTCCAAGTCCCTAGTATCAAGCATATGAAATCACTACAAACAAGCATTCAAAGTCCCTACAGTCAAGCATTCCAAGTCCCTAGTAATAAGCATATGAAATCCCACCAAACAAGCATTCTAAGTCCCTAGAGTCAAGCATTCCAAGCCCCTGGTATCAAGTATATGAAATCCCTACAAACAAGCAATCAACGCCCCTACAGTCAAGCATTCCAAGACCCTGGTATCAAGCATATGAATTCCCTACAAACAAGCATTCTAAGTCCCAAGAGTCAAGCATTCCAAGTCCATAGTATCAAGCATATGAAATCCCTACAAATAAGCATTCTAAGTCCCTAGAGTCAAGCATTCCAAGTCCCTAGTATCAAGCATATGAAATCTTTACGAACAAGCATTCTAAGTCCCTAGAGTTGAGCATTCCAAGTCCCTAGTATCAAGCATATGAAATCACTACAAACAAGCATTCAACGCCCCTACAGCCAAGCATTCCAAATCCCTAGTATCAGGCATATGAATTCCCTACAAACAAGCATTCTAAGTCCCTAGAGTCAAGCATTCCAAGTCCCTAGTATCAAGCATATGAAATCCCTACAAACAAGCATTCAAAGTCCCTAGAGTCAAGCATTCCAAGTCCCTAGTATCAAGCATATGTAATCCCTACAAACAAGCATTCAACGCCCCTACAGTCAAGCATTCCAAGTCCCTAGTATCAAGCATATGAATTCCCTACAAACAAGCATTCTAAGTCCCTAGAGTCGAACATTCCAAGTCCCTAGTATCAAGCATATGAAATCCCTACAAACAAGCATTCTAAGTCCCTAGAGTCAAGCATTCCAAGTCCCTAATATCAAACATATGAAATCCCTACAAACCAGCATTCAACGCCCCTACAGTCAAGCATTCCAAGTCCCTAGTATCAAGCATATGAATTCCCTACAAACAAGCATTCTAAGTCCCTAGAGTCAAGCATTCCAAGTCCATAGTATCAAGCATATGAAATCCCTACAAACAAGCATTCAAAGTCCCTACAGTCAAGCATTCCAAGTCCCTAGTATCAAGCATATGAATTCCATACAAACAAGCATTCTATAGAATCAAGCATTCCAAATCCCTAGTATCAAGCATATGAAATCCCTACAAACAAGCATTCTAAGTCCCTAGAGTCAAGCATTCCAAGTCCCTAGTATCAGGCATATGAAATCCCTACAAACAAGCATTCAACGCCCCTACAGTCAAGCATTCCAAGTCCCTAGTATCGAGCATATGAATTCCCTACAAACAAGTATTCTAAGTCACTAGAGTCAAGCATGGCAAGTCCCTAGTATCAAGCATATGAAATCCCTACAAACAAGCATTCAAAGTCCCTAGAGTCAAGCATTCTAAGTCCCTAATATCAAACATGAAATCCCTACAAACAAGCATTCAACGCCCCTACAGTCAAGCATTCCAAGTCCCTAGTATCAAGCATATGAATTCCCTACAAACAAGCATTCTAATTCCCTAGAGTCAAGCATTCCAAGTCCATAGTATCAAGCATATGAAATCCCTATAAACAAGCATTCAAAGTCCCTAAAGTCAAGCATTCAAAGTCCCTAGTATCAAGCATATGAAATCCCTACAAACAAGCATTCAAAGTCCCTACAGTCAAGCATTCCAAGTCCCTAGTATCAAGCATATGAATTCCATACAAACAAGCATTCTATAGAGTCAAGCATTCCAAATCCCTAGTATCAAGCATATGAAATCCCTACAAACAAGCATTCTAAGTCCCTAGAGTCAAGCATTCCAAGTCCCTAGTATCAGTCATATGAAATCCCTACAAACAAGCATTCAACGCCCCTACAGTCGAGCATTCCAAGTCCCTAGTATCAAGCATATGAATTCCCTACAAACAAGCATTCTAAGTCCCTAGAGTCAAGCATTGCAAGTCCCTAGTATCAAGCATATGAAATCCCTACAAACAAGCATTCAAAGTCCCTTGAGTCAAGCATTCCAAGTCCCTAGTATCAAGCATATGAAATCCCTACAAACAAGCATTCAACGCCCCTACAGTCAAGCATTCCAAGTCCCTGGTATCAAGCATATGAATTCCCTACAAACAAGCATTTTAAGTTCCAAGAGTCAAGCATTCCAAGTCCATAGTATCAAGCATATGAAATCCCTACAAACAAGCATTCAAAGTCCCTAGAGTCAAGCATTCCAAGTCCCTAGTATCAAGCATATGAATTCCCTACAAACAAGCATTCAACGCCAATACAGTCAAGCATTCCAAGTCCCTGGTATCAAGCATATGAATTCCCTACAAACAAGCATTCTAAGTCCCTAGAGTCAAGCATTCCAAGTCCCTAGTATCAAGCATATGAAATCACTACAAACAAGCATTCAAAGTCCCTACAGTCAAGCATTCCAAGTCCCTAGTAATAAGCATATGAAATCCCACCAAACAAGCATTCTAAGTCCCTAGAGTCAAGCATTCCAAGCCCCTGGTATCAAGTATATGAAATCCCTACAAACAAGCATTCAAAGTCCCTACAGTCAAGCATTCCAAGTCCCTAGTATCAAGCATATGAAATCCCTACAAACAAGCATTCAACGCCCCTACAGTCAAGCATTCCAAGTCACTAGTATCAAGCCTATGAATTCCCTACAAACAAGCATTCTAAGTCCCTAGAGTCAAGCATTCCAAGTCCCTAGTATCAAGCATATGAAATCCCTACAAACAAGCATTCAACGTCCCTACAGTCAAGCATTTCGAGTCCCTAGTATCAAGCATATGAATTCCCTACAAACGAGCATTCTAAGTCCCTTGAGTCAAGCATTCCAAGTCCCTAGTATCAAGCATATGAAATCCCTACAAACAAGCATTCAAAGCGCCTAGAGTCAAGCATTCTAAGTCCCTAGTATCAAGCATATGAAATCCCTACAAACAAGCATTCAACGCCCCTACAGTCAAGCATTCCAAGTCCCTAGTATCAAGCATATGAATTCCCTACAAACAAGCATTTTAAGTCCCTAGAGTCAAGCATTCCAAGTCCCTAGTATCAAGCATATGAAATCCCTACAAACAAGCATTCAACGCCCCTACAGTCAAGCATTCCGAGTCCCTGGTATCAAGCATATGAATTCCCTACAAACAAGCATTCAAAGTCCCTTGAGTCAAGCATTCCAAGTCCCTAGTATCAAGCATATGAAATCCCTACAAACAAGCATTCAACGCCCCTACAGTCAAGCATTCCAAGTCCCTGGTATCAAGCATATGAATTCCCTACAACCAAGCATTCTAAGTCCCTAGAGTCAAGCATTCCAAGTCCCTAGTATCAAGCTTATGAAATCCCTACAAACAAGCATTCAAAGTCCCTAAATCAAGCATTCCACGTCCCTAGTAACAAGCATATGAAATCCCTACAAACAAGCATTCAACGCCCCTACAGTTAAGCATTCCGAGTCCCTGGTATCCAACATATGAATTCCCTACAAACAAGTATTCTAAGTCCCTAGAATCAAGCATTCCAACTCCCTAGTATCAAGCATATGAAATCCCTGCAAATAAGCATTCAAAGTACCTAGAGTCAAGCATTCCAAGTCCCTAGTATTAAGCATATGAAATCCCTACGAACAAGCATTCAACGCCCCTACAGTCAAGCATTCCAAGTCCCTAGTATCAAGTATATGAATTCCCTACAAACAAGCATTCTAAGTCCCTAGAGTCAAGCATTCCAAGTTCCTAGTGTAAAGCAAATGAAATTCTTACAAACAATCATTCAGTCCCTAGAGCCAAGCATTCTGAGTCCCTAGTATGAAGCATATGAAATCCCTATAAATAAGCATTCAAAGTCCCTAGAGTCAAGCATTCCAAGTCCCTATTATCAAACATATGAAATCCCTACAAACAACCATTCAAAGTCCCTAGAGTCAAGCATTCCAAGTCCCTAGTATCAAGCATATGAAATCCCTACAAACAAGCATTCTAAGTCCCAGAGAGTCAAGCATTCCGAGTCCCTGGTATCAAGCATATGAAATCCCTACAAACAAGCATTCAACGCCCCTAGAGTCAAGCATTCCAAGTCCGTAGTATCAAGCATGTGAAATCCCTACAAACAAGCATTCAACGCCCCTACAGTCAAGCATTCCAAGTCCCTAGTATCAAGCATATGAATTCCCTACAAACAAGCATTCAAAGTCCCTAGAGTCAAGCATTCCGAGTTCCTAGAATCAAGCATACCAAGTCCCTAGAATTAAGCATTCAAAGTCCCTAGAATCAAGCATATGAAATCCCTACGAACAAGCATTCTAAGTCCCAGAGAGTCAAGTATTCCGGGTCCCTGGTATCAAGCATATGATATCCCTACAATTAAGTATACCAAGTCCCTAGAATTAAGCATTCAAAGTCCGTAATATCAAACATATGAAATCCCTACAAACAAGCATTCAAAGTCCCTAGAGTCAAGCATTCCAAGTCCCTACTATCAAGCATAGGAAATCCCTACAAACAAGCATTCTAAGTCCTAGAGAATTAGGCATTCAAAATTCCTAAAATCAAGCATTCCAAGTCCCTGAAGTCAAACAATGCAAGTCCCTGGAATCAAGGACGAGTGAAATCTCGGGATTTATGAAACTCTGCCAACACCTGAGTAAATAATATCGTATCGAAAAATCGATATCAAATTCATAATCTGTCTTATTTATGGTTAATTTGCGACGCCGAATGAGAGAAATGTCAATAGTATCGGCTCCTGTCGAATTTTATGAATTCATTTGAGCGACTTCCACCGACTGGAAATTGAAATTTTTATCTTAAGGAGTTGCAACGAGTCGATATTTGAGCTTTCGTGGCAGCTCAAAGCCAGTGGGTAAACTCTTCATTATTTCATTTTCCCATACTAAATGTTATGCATGTATAAGAATGTTGGTGAAAATACACATACACACACACACTCACACACACATATTTATATATATATATACTATATATATTATATATATATATACTATATATATATTATATATATATATATATATATATATATATAAAGTTACTGTTTCTAGATTTTCAAGGTAAAGTAGAATTCTTTAGTTATTAGTAGCAAGTGGAGTATCTACAGCAGAAATGTCAGATAATGGAATCATTACTAATTTATACATCTATTCTCCTTTACATTTTTATCTTTTCAACAAGTATCTCATTTTAGATTCTAACGCTTTCTATAATGACACGACTGCAGGAAAAGATATATATATATATATATATATATATATATATATATATATATATATATATATATATATATATATATATATTTATATATATATATATATACAGTGGAACCTCTTCATACGAACGTATCTACATCCGAATTTTCCAACATCCGAAGTAAAATTCGAGCAATTTTTCGACTCTACACCCGAATATTATTTCGACACACGAAGTAAGCAATTTTCGTCGTACCAGTTGTGTCCAAGTTTTTCGACATGCAAAGTACAATTCGAACACGTTCCTACTCTACACCCGAATTTCTTTTCGACACCCAAAGTAAACAATACCCGTACACGTAGATGGTACCCAGAGCGCCGGATGTTTTCCGCCGTAGAAGGCAGCACTTCGACCTCCGAGGGACCCTCAATTAGCGTGGCTTGGGTCCTTCCTCTGTTCTCGTCGGCTTCGTGTGGTTGTGCCCTGTGCGTTCTGCTATTAACTGTGTTTTAATCGTGATTTTTTACGTTCATCCCTTTACGATATTTTACGTAAATCATGGGTCCTAAAAGGCTTAGTTTCGCAAGTGGTAGTGGTAGTGGTGAGAAAAGGAAGAAGGAAATGCTTTCTTTAGAAGTAAAGCAAGGAATTATTGAAATGCATGAGCGTGGCATCCGCGTGAGTGAACTTGCAAAAGAATATGGCCGAAACATGTCGACGATCTCGACAATCTTGAAACAGAAAGAGAGTGAAAGTGATTAAAATTAATCATCAAAAAGAAAAAAAGAAAATGTAAAAAGAATATAAAATATAAAAATAAAAAAAAATAAATAAGCTAAGTTAGGTTAAAGTTCACTTAGTGTAAGTTAAAATAAGTTACGGTAGTATACGTAGTCACCCTCTCTACCTCCTCGCCGCCCGTCCGTCTCCTCTCTGCGTAGCAAGACAGACACCTGCGCTAGACTTTTAAGGTAAAGTGACGCTAAAAACCCGTTTCTTATTTATTATTTCTTTATAATTATTCTTTTTTACATGTCTATTATCTAATTTAGTGTGCATTATTGTCATGTGTAATTATGTGTAGTAATTTATTTAGGAGTTATCATAGGTTTTTGGGCTCAACCACGGATTAATCCTATTTCAATGTATTCTTATGGGAAAATTCGTTTCGACATTTTCTACACCCGAAGTTGGTTGTGGAACGGATTAAATTCGTATGTAGAGGTACCACTGTATATATATATATATATATATATATATATATATATATATATATATATATATATATATATATATATATATATATATATATATATATATATGTATGATAAATTTTGCACATTTTTACGTGTTTTTCATATTCAAATAAGCCATATATATTTTTTGATACATTAATGTCTGGATTCTCTTAACGACCTCGGGATCAGAGCCCCAGGCGAAATCACACAAAGACAAGAGCTTGGCTCCGGCCGGGAATCGAACCCTGGTCGGCAAGCCTGTATAGACAGTGACTAAGCCACTTGGCCACGGAGAAGGATAAAAGTCAATGACAATTCTTCTGTAATTATACCTGTCGAATTCAGGTATTTTGTACTTAGAATTGAAATCAACCCATCCTCACCATCGTAGCTAATTGGTAGTTTGTTACTTGGCATTCAATTAATGATAAATTTTGCACATTTTTACGTGTTTTTCATATTCAAATAAGCCATATATATTTTTCATACATTAATGTCTGGATTCTCTTAACGACCTCGGGATCAGAGCCCCAGGCGAAATCACACAAAGACAAGAGCTTGGCTCCGGCCGGGAATCGAACCCTGGTCGGCAAGCCTGTATAGACAGTGACTAAGCCACTTGGCCACGGAGAAGGATAAAAGTTAATGACAATTCTTCTGTAATTATACCTGTCGAATTCAGGTATTTTGTACTTAGAATTGAAATCAACACATCCTCACCATCGTAGCTAATTGGTAGTTTGTTACTTGGCATTCAATTAATGATAAATTTTGCACATTTTTACGTGTTTTTCATATTCAAATAAGCCATATATATTTTTGATACATTAATGTCTGGATTCTCTTAACGACCTCGGGATCAGAGCCCCAGGCGAAATCACACAAAGACAAGAGCTTGGCTCCGGCCGGGAATCGAACCCTGGTCGGCAAGCCTGTATAGACAGTGACTAAGCCACTTGGCCACGGAGAAGGATAAAAGTCAATGACAATTCTTCTGTAATTATACCTGTCGAATTCAGGTATTTTGTACTTAGAATTGAAATCAACCCATCCTCACCATCGTAGCTAATTGGTAGTTTGTTACTTGGCATTCAATTAATGATAAATTTTGCACATTTTTACGTGTTTTTCATATTCAAATAAGCCATATATATATATATATATATATATATATATATATATATATATATATATATATGGCTTATTTGAATATATATATATATATATATATATATATATATATATATATATATATATATATATATATAAACACGATTTTTATGGTAGCTTGACTAAAACGCCCCTGCTGGGTGATCTGCTGGACTATGGTTCGAGACCCGCCCAAGCTCGACGATAGTTTCTTGTAGTGTCTGCGACTTCACCATCCTTTTGAGATAAGGATGGGAATTTAGGGGAACTTATAGATATACCTGCTGAGTTAACAGCAGCTATTGCTTGGCCTTCCCTGGTCCTAGCTTGGGTGAAGGGTTTTTTTGGGGGCACTGATCGTATGTTTATATGGTCAGTCTCTAAGTCAGTGTCCTGCTGGCTAACTAAGACATTGACACTGTTCCTTGCCTCTACCATTCGTGGAAGTCCTTTAAACCTTGAAGGTCTCTCTCTCTCTCTCTCTCTCTCTCTCTCTCTCTCTCTCTCTCTCTCTCTCTCTCTCTCCCCGATTGACTGGAAAGGGGTAGTCGACTCATTAGCTATGGTAAGCAGCTTTTCTAGAAGGACACTCCAAAATCAAACCGTTGTTCTCTAGTCTTGGGTATTGCCATAGCCTCTGTACTATGATTGAGGGTACAGTCGGGCACACTATACTTTTTCCTTATTTTCTTCCTCACTGGCTATTTTCCCTATTGGAGCCTTTATTAGGCTTATATTATCCTGCTTCTCCTGTTAGGATTATAACTTAGTTAGTAATAATAATAATAATAATAATAATAATAATAATAATAATAATAATAAAAGATAATTAATGATGACAAACAATGGGACACTGGAGATCTATTATGGTTTGAAGCTTTCGTAACAGAATGGTTTGGTTTACTGATTGGTATGAAAATAAATGAAATGTTAAGGCTTTCTGGAATTTGCAAGGTTTAGAATCCATAAGAAAGAAGTCTATAGATAGATAAGGCATTTGTGAAATAACGAAAAAAATTCATTAACTGTCTGACCTTCGGCACTGAAGGGGAAAAGATAATCGTTTTAACATAATACTTTTGAATCCATGGAGAGAGAGAGAGAGAGAGAGAGAGAGAGAGAGAGAGAGAGAGAGAGAGAGAGAGAGAGAGAGAGAGAGGTATCTATTATGTCCAGAGTTGAATAAAGTACGAGATCAAAAGACTAAGAGGAAGGGCAGTCGAGGCGCTTCAAAGGTCCACCTGAAATGGCCCCCTCCATCAGCAGTGATCTTAATTAAGACCTAACGAAATACTTCGTAGATCTTTCCAAACCCGTTTTTTTTTTCGTTTAATGTGTATACGGGTTTAGATCCATGATTATAATGTGTGCCAGGGGTGTATAGATGAGAAATTTAGTATAATGTAGAACAAACAGTTTAGTGATTCTGAATTTGATTTAGTTCATTATTTTAATGGGTTTTCCATAGGGTTGTAATATCATTAACACTTTAAAACGAAAGCTGCTTTTGAAGTTTGACCTTTATACGCTCCCCCCTTTATAAAAAGCAATATTGGTAATTAATCTGATTATTTTTCTAATGCGAGAAGTTAATGGTCGAGACCTGAAAGTTCATCAGGCGATGCTTAAAACTCCAAATTGATTTATCCGTAGAGAGGTGAAACTCAATGGCGAAACTCAAAAATCTTGCTCAGCGATTTCTTCACTCTAAGAATGTTCATGTTGCGTTTCCTTTCGTAGATCTCATGAAAGATCCTGGTTTGACTGATAATACTGAGAGGGATTTTACATTTAACCTGGGCAGTTTTCTCTAAAGTGGGGTGACTCCAGGGATTGAATAACTTCACTGATTTAGATGACGAATAAGACTTTACTTATGCCTTGATCATTATTATTATTATTATTATTATTATTATTATTATTATTATTATTTGCTAAACTACAGCCCTAGTTGGAAAAACAGGATGCTATAAGCCCAAGGGCTTCAACAGGGAAAATACCGCAGAAGTGAAGGAAATAAGGAAACACTACAAGAGAAGTTTAAGAAAAATTATACCATTGAAATAGATCTTTTATATAATTATAAACTATAAAAACTGGAAAATAACAAGAGAAATAGAAATAAGAGAGAGTAGTGTGCTCAAGTGTATCCTCAAGCAAGAGATCTCTAACCCAAGACAGTAGAAGACCATAGTGCTGAGGCTATGTCACTACCCAAGACTAGAGAACAATGGTTTGGAGTATCCTTCTCCTAGAAGAGCTGCTTACCATAGCTAAAGCGTCTCTTCTAGTCCTATCAAGAGGAAAGTAGTCATAGAGCAGTAGATAACATCTTGAGAGAAGAAAATTTGTTTGGTAATTTCAGTGTTGTCAAGTGTATGAGGAAAGAAGAGAATGTGTAAAGAATAGGCCAAACTATTCGGTATATGCGTCCCTAAAGATGAAATGAGACGTAACCAGAGAGGTATCTAATGTAGTACTGTCTTGCCAGTCCAGTATTGCCAACTAAGCGCGAAATGCGCTAGTTCTAGTGCACTGGCATCACAAACAACGCAAAGATTTTGCAATTTATGTATAATGCGTTTTCTAGCGAAAATTTGTCATGGTGCATTTTCTATTGCATTTCTGATATATATATATATATATATATATATATATATATATATATATATATATATATATATATATATATATGATAAATTTTGCACATTTTTACGTGTTTTTTCATATTCAAATAAGCCATATATATTTTTGATATATTAATGTCTGGATTCTCTTAACGACCTCGGGATCAGAGCCCCAGGCGAAATCTCACAAAGACAAGAGCTTGGCTCCGGCCGGGAATCGAACCCTGGTCGGCAAGCTTATATAGTCACTGTCTATATAAGCTTGCCGACCAGGGTTCGATTCCCGGCCGGAGCCAAGCTCTTGTCTTTGTGAGATTTCGCCTGGGGCTCTGATCCCGAGGTCGTTAAGAGAATCCAGACATTAATATATCAAAAATATATATGGCTTATTTGAATATATATATATATATATATATATATATATATATATATATATATATATATATATATATATGGTATGTGTGTGTATATTTATATATATATATATATATGCAGAAGAACCACAGGGAAAATGAAAATACAGAATATACACTTGAGTCCTGACTAGTTTCGTGATACTTCCTCTGAGGAAGTATCACGAAACTAGTCAGGACTCAAGTGTATATTCTGTATTTTCATTTTCCCTGTGGTTCTTCTGCATCTGAGCATCACGTTTTCCTGTGATTTTTACGCATATATATATATATATATATATATATATATATATATATATATATATATATATATATATACTTATGTGTGTATGTTAAGACACAAACAATTCTTTAATAAGTTGGAGAAATCGAATATCCCATGTAGACCTCTCTCTCTCTCTCTCTCTCTCTCTCTCTCTCTCTCTCTCTCTCTTTCTTTCTCTCTCTCTCTCCAATAATATTTACAGTAGTTTTACAGAATATATCACTGTCGTTTATTTTTCATTACAAATTTGGATAAATTATATTCCTCAAGTCCGTAGTTAAAGTTTGAACTGTGGTTTAAAACTGTGTGACAATTCTAAAATGCAATAAGTGCAACTGGATTACACTGTATGTCAGCCGTATCATTTGCATGACAAATTCGTATCCAATAACACCTCTGTGACACCATAAACGTGGAATTTTCTAAGTCTTATCATTCTTCTTTGTATAGCATCTTGATTGCATACAACTTATAAGAAGCCGACTTCTTTTGCTGTCAACAGAACTGCAACCAAATATTCATCAGTATTGCTCGTAAAGTTCTTCATTGTATTACTTCTTCTCTATTTCCAAGAAAATCTAATATATGATATAGATATATCCTAATTGAATGATTAAATTTTATACTCCCAAGTAAACAACAGGTATTCACCTTTCTGTATATTGCAATAAAGAGACAAAGGTTGAAAAGGGGGGGGGGGGGAGGGGGGGGGCAAGAGTTTCTCTCATACCCTTCACCTCATCTGTACTGGGCATTCACTCATCCTTTCTCAAGGGATTCAAAACCATTCAGAATGACATCTGTTATTTGAAGCACATTGCACTATAACCTCAAACGCTTGACTAGGGACGCAGCTAGAGATTTTGGGGCCTGGATGCCTGAGTTAGTAAAGCGCCCCCCCCCCCCCCCCCCCCCCGCTATTTCTTACCTTGGTTTGTTGGTGATCATTCTAAATATATATTTACATAATGTTATTTTCTGATCCTGCTTTTGAGCGCCCCCCCCCCCCTTATTGGAGTTTACACTTCGTGCGATAGATGAAAAGTATGCTTTTGGAAGAAAGGGATTGGATATAGAGTCAACCCCACCTGGCTTAAGAGCTAAATAAATCCTCTCTGGCCATGATTGAAGAGGGAGTCGAAAGGACAATAATTCTTTTTATTCCTGAGTTATTTTTGTAAGTCTAATTTCACTATCCTTTGTCTGGATGTTTCTCCACATCTCTTTTTTTTCTTTTTCTTTCTTTATCTTTATTATAGCATTCTATTGAATAAGTTTAAATTGCATCAACACCAACAAAAATAATTATAATAGCAACTACTACTAATATTAATAACTGTAATAACAATAAATGGGAAAATAATGATAACGATAAACTGATAATGATGTTGATACTCAATAATCATAACTATGATAATATCAATAACAATGAAGATGATAATGATCACAGCAATAATTACCTTTGTATGATAGAGGACAAGTATCGATATATATATATATATATATATATATATATATATATATATATATATATACACACACACATATATATATATATATATATATATATATATATACACACACACATATATATATATATATATATATATATATATATATATATATATATATATACACACACACACATATATATATATATATATATATATATATATATATATATATATATATATATACACACACACACACATATATATATATATATATATATATATATATATATATACAGTAATACCTTGAGATACGAATTCATTTCATTCCATGACTGCCGACGTATCTCAAAATAATTATTCCAATTTGAATTAAAAGAAACAGAATTAATCCGTTCCAAGGGTGAGAAATTTACCCAGAACAAGCTCAAATTGTGCTCAAATTACACTCAACAATCACTAAAGAAAGATAAATATTACAGTAATGACATGGAAATTGATATATAATAATAAATGCTAAAAAAACAATAAAAAAATAGAGTTGTACTCACTGCCTAGGCGGATGCTGATGTACGGGATGCATGCAGGGAGCAGAGAGGGCGAGAAGCAAGGCTACCACACACACACACACAATATGGTAGCTGTAGGTGTAGAAAGCTGCAAGATATATACAATTAAAATCTCTTATGAGCATACTGAATGCTTAATATTTAAGGCTTTAATATTTTAAGAATGAAGAGTAAAAAACAATAAAAAAAAATAGATTTGTATTGTACCTTCTTTACTGCGTCCTTTTGCTTGAGAACAGTCGATATGGTGGACGTTTTGCGCCAATATTCAGCGGCCAAATCACAAATTATCACACCTCGTTCATGCTTTCCTATTATATCATGCTTTATTTCCTTTGAGATAAGTTTTTTGGTTTTTTTTATTCCCTTCCTTATCCTTTGACTTAGAACCCAGGGTTCACACAATAAATGTTAAACTTTAATAAAATAAAGGAAAACACACGATAATCCTGAACACACAGCAACGGAATGTTTTCTATATGACAATAACGAATACACTGGAAGAGAGAAGTTCGGGTAACCCCGGGTGCCGAGTGAGTGTTCTGATCGACTCGGGTAGCTGAACGAACACTCTGCCACCTACCAATGGCGTTGCTCGATTCTTGAAATTGTATCTAAAAAAAATCGTTGTTACTTAGGGCATAATGTATATACAATGTATCGTTGTATTTAAAAAAAATCGTATCTTAGTGCATTTGTATGTCAAGGTATTACTGTATATATATATATATATATATATATATATATATATATATATATATATATATATACATACATATATATATATATATATATTTATATATATATATATATATCTATATATATATATATATATATATTTATGTTACGCTGGCGAGAGGGGGTGTGTGTGTGTACATATCAATCTAAAAATTTAGCCGTAATTTTTTATGGGTCACGTACACTGGTAATATTAATTTTGCATTTCAGTTCTATAAATTCAATGTCCTAAATTCAACCGTCTAAAACCGAACGATTTTGTCTATCAAAGCTCTGTGGATTAGCAGCTGATTAAATATCCCTGTTGCAAAGACTAGAGGCGAATAAATGAACATTACTTGTCAACATAGAAAATATTACATAAAAAGAAATAGGGAAAAATAATTTCTAGTTAGAATTCACAAGATCTGTTATACAAAAAGGTTCTTTAATCTTCTAATCTCCTTGACCTTTATCCAGAACGAACTATTCGGCCAAATGAAATTACTAGACAATCCGGATCAGCGAAATTCATCATCACTGCCTCACTCCAATTAATACTTTTTTTTACAATCTTCTTTTCTTATTCTCTTTTCTTACTTAAATATATACTGGAGAGCTATATTTGTAATACCCTTTTTAATGTGCTTAAAATAATATTGACAAAACAATTGATTTAATAATAGATGGAGGAGTTTTCTAAGTAGTAACACTCACTGCACTAAACTTTACACAAAATGTCTGAAAGAATACTATATTACAAATTGGAATACCTTTATCAAGCAATCAGTTAATAACTATAATGTGAAAAACAGGTGTTTTCGAAATTCACCAGAAGAATCCTCCATCATAATTCTTAATGTTTTTTTTTTTTGAGTTGCGTGACCAGCACGACATCGAAACAAATACCAAATTCTGAAAGGAAAATAATCATGTTTTGAAAACACCACTGAGTTCGATTGAAAAGGAATTCCAGGAATAGTAATTGGCCAGAGACAAGGGATAGAAGGGAGCCTTGGAGTGAAGCTAAATATAGAACACTTACATATAACCATACACGATTATCTGTACATTATATTTCAGAAGTTTAAAACTATGAATAGAAGAGAGATTTGTCGGAAAGTTCAAAAGTTCAAATGTTTTTACGTTGAACAGGCTGACATGAGTCTCTTTTTATAGTTTATTTATGACAGATCTATTTCAAGTTGATATTGTTTTCAAAATGTGATATCTTAATGGTTCATTACTTCTCTTGTAGTTTATTTATTTCCTTATTTCCTTTCCTCACTGTGCTATTCTTTCATGTTGGAGCCCTTGGGCTTAGAGCATGCTGCTATTCAGAGTTCAGATAATAATAATAATAATAATAATAATAATAATAATAATAATAATAATAATAATAAAAGGTGGTAAGGAGTTTAACGAATAGCGAAGCTTTGGGAAGACGGGTAATATTACGTGACGACTCAAAAATGATTAGGTGCTGAGGCTACCACAAAGAAGACTTCTTAAGCAAAGATTGGTCAATATGACTCTAATAACTCACTAAATACCAAAGCGTCAGGATGTGATGCGTCATTCATCCAAAAATTGAAGTCTCCACAGATAACTAATTCGTTTTTCTCCATAATAATCATCTTAATGAGAGCACCAAATTCTTCAAAGATACTACTGTTTGTTCTAGGAGGTTTGTAGATTGTTACAAAGGACATTTTTCGGTTTTTTGGCGTAAAGTTTATTTCTATACATTCAAAGCTTGTTACACTAGTTCTTTTCAACATTTTGAGATTTGAGTAACTTTTATGAATAAAGAGTTCGACACCCCCACCAAACATACCTTCTCTCGGTATGTGAAAGAAGGCGTGTGTGGGGGGCGTCATTTCAGTGATCTTTGCCTTGTCCAGGTTATCTAACCATATTTCAGATAATGCTAGCATATCCAAATATTTCTCGTTTATCAATCCTCGAATTTGAAGAGTCTTATTACCTATAGATTGTATATTTACATAGCCACAATTTATGACATCCCTAGCAACCATGATCAACATTTTCTGCTAGTCTTTTCAATTCCAAGTCATAAGATTTGCAGTCTCTAGAATTTACTATGTGGTCACTTGGTTTGTTTAACTTTGTGCAGTTTATACACTCTGACACTTGCGAATTACACTCCTTGGTGGAATGTTTTCCTGAACATTTCCCGCAAACTTTATCATCATTCTTAGACGTTAAATCTTTTTAGAGATGTCCATACCTCTGACAGTGGTAGCAGGTAATCACGTGGTACTTATCACGTATGTTATAAATACCCCCATCGTAACGAATCTTTGTCCCCATTAACATGAATAGTCCTCCGAACTTCAGGATCACATTTCAGCACATAGTGGGTGTTCCCCCTCCCCCCGAGTCATTTTCTTCAGGACTACACTTATCTTCTCTTCTACATTTTGGATTTGGTCCAGGCAGCGGTTTCTTTGAATCTAGGCATTTACTACATGATCTTCATAATTGTAAACATTGCATATCCTTAAATTTGATTTTAGTTTTCCGATTTTTCTCGTTTCAGTGTCAGCCACCAATGTCTGAATTTTGTTTGCCACCTCTTCTCTGATCATTTTGTTTGTATAGTTTACAACATTTCCATTCGTAGTTGACCTCATGCTATGTATAGGAATGTCTTTAAATGCTTGTTCAACCTCGCGTTATCTCTCAGCAATTTTAGTTATTGTATTAGTTGATTTAATTATCAACAGATTTTTTTCCTTAACTTTGTCAGCAAATGTCGGTTTCTCCGATTTTGGGTCTATCAATGTTAGACGTGTTGCTTTAATTGATTCCATATTCATGGCAAGAATGTCAACTTTCTCTGTGAAGTCGGTAGTGGGTCGAATTTGCTGCATCCGTGCTAAGGTCCTCGCTAATGTCGTCTATTTTCGCATCTTGTTCATTCAGGGCCATATCTCTCACGTTCACATCTTCCTTTAATTTTGATATTACTAAATTGTTTTGTCTGGCTTCACGTACGCATTGTGGGCATAACCAATCTAAGTTATCCCGTTCATTTTCAGTGATGCTTATCACTATATGCACACAGTTCTTATGGTAGAATCTATTACATTTACATCCTATCCATTTTTTACAGTTCTCCCTCAGCGTTTTTACTTATGAGGCAGAAATAGTTAGGAGCAGACATAGTGTACTGTTTCTTATTACTTAGCTTTCTCCATAAGATTATCTAATATCTTTTCAATGATATTCTAAGCGAGAAACAGAAAGCTAAAACACGACTCAGGGCATGTCTAACGGAGCTCCGCACAACACGTCCACACTCTACCACCGTTAGCCTCAGGAAAACAGGAATGAGGATGTTCGAGTTTCTCATTACTCTGCTTACTGTCAAACACATCTGCCAAAAGGGTTGCCTTTTCCTTAGGACAGTGAGTGACAAAGCCATCTGGTTTAAGTAAAGGAGGAACTATTGCATCTACACCAAAGAGTACAGATTTAAGGGTAGTCCTCCACTTATGCTCCTGGGTTGTACCAGAAAGGGTTTCTTTTATGGTTAAATTGTATTCTTTTTCAGTTGAAGCATAAAATCTCTGAGCAAAAGCTCTAAGCTGAGTATAGTAATTCGGGTTAATCTGATCTGTTACCCTTCCAAAGATGATAGGCCTCCTGCTTCTCTAAATAAGCACGTCTACAATCATCATTGAACCATGGTTTGTCCTCTATTCGGTACCTTAGTACACGAGAAGGGATACGCCTATCAATTAGGCTGACTAGATTCTCGTTCAAAGGGACTACAGGATCAACACTATTATACAATTGTGACAAATCCAAAGGCTAAAAGATCATGCGAAATCCCATTCCAGTCTGCTTGAGATTTCATATAAATCTTACATGAGTAAGATACATCAAGAACAGGTTGCCAAGTCTTCACTACTAATGAAATCAACGTATGATCAGATGTACCAACTGGAAAACCAACCTTACATGTTATAACGCCAGGGATGTCGATCTATACAAGGTCCAAGCAGTTACCAGACCTGTGAGTAGCTTCACTTATGATTTGCTCACAGCCTGATTCAGAGGCAAAGTCTAAAGCTCTTAAGCCATGGCGATCGATAGGAGAAACATAATTTAACCACTCCCTATGGTGAGCATTGAAATCACCAACATAAACAAAAGAGGCCATTATATCATCTTCTTGTATCTTAGCCATAATGGTAAAAAGACAATCAAAGATAGAATCATCCATGTCAGGATTCCGGTAGATTGAACACAAATAGAAGTTGTTATGCCTGCCACAAACTTTTATTGCCTGAATCTCATGACATCCACATTCATAGCAGGACTTATGAGAAGCTGGGTACTCAGTCCTAATATACACCGCAACTGTAAGGTCTTGAATATTTGCATGAAGACCACGAATATTGCAATACAGTAGACGACATTGACAAAATCTAGGACGAACTGGTCCCGGAATTTGCTCAATGTCTCCCATGAGCATAAGAATTAATGGTGATGAAAAAGATACATCATACTTAAAAACCAAACTAACGGGAATGATAACAAGAACAATATGTACAGAAATATAAAAAAAGAGATTGATCAAACCCATAGACTATAGAAAAAAAGTCAGAAAAACTGGTCAACATGGAGGAGCCGATACACCATGCAAGGCTAAATATCCTCCAGGATAGCCACATCAACTGAAGGGAGGACAGTAAAGATGGTTTTGAGAAGAAAAAGAATCAGATAAGGAAAAGACAATCTCTTGATAAACCACAGGCATACATGGCCTTTCTATTGAGCCTACCCAACACATCATTTCAAAAAAACAAGAGGAAGAAAAAATAGAAAAAATAAATAAAAAAAGTAAACATTTTTAGAAAAAAAATAAGATAGAACAGTGTGCCTGAGTGTACCCTCAAGCAAGAGAACTCTAACCCAAGACAGTGGAAGACCATGGTACAGAGGCAATGACATTACCCAAGACTAGAGAACAATGGTTTTATTTTGGAGTGTCCTACTCCTAGAAGAGCTGCTTACCATAGCTTAAGAGTCTCTTCTACCCTTACCAAGAGGAAAGAAGCCACTGAACAATTACTGTACAGCATTTAGCTCTTGATCAAAGAAGAAGTGTTTGGTAATCTCAGTGTTGTTAGGTGTATGAGGAATGACGAGAATATGTAAAGAATAGGCCAGACTATTCGGCGTATGTGTAGGCAAAGAAATAATGAGCCGTAACCAGAAAGAGGGATCCCATGTATTACTGACTGGCCAGTCAAAGGATCCAAGAACTCTCTACCTGTATTATTTCGACGGGTGGCTGGTACCCTGGCCAACCTACTATCTAATAAACTTTTCTCAGGTTGGGCATTGTGAATGATGCTTCCTCACAGTGGACTTAGTGAATCATGTTTTCTGACGGATGACCCTATGAATGACGTTTTCCCACAGCGGGTTTAGAGTATGACGTTTTGTCAAGGTGGGCTTTGTGAATGGAATTTTCTCAGGTTGAGCTTTGTGAATGACGCTTTCTCACGGTGGAATTAGTGAATCATGTTTTCCGGGGGATGTCTTTATGAATGATGTTTACTCACCGTGGGTTTGTATAATTACGTTTTCTCATGGTGGCCTTTTTGAATCACGTTTTCTCAGCATGGAATTAGTGAATGGCGTTTTCTCAGTGTGGGCTTTGTGAAGGACTTTTTTCGGGGTGGACTTTGTGAAGGACGTTTTCTTAGGGTGGACTTAGTGAAGGACGTTTTCTGAAGGTGGACTTTGTGAAGGACGTTTTCTGAAGGTGGACTTTGTGTATGTTATTTTCTCAGGGTGGACTTTATGAATGATTTTGTTTCAGGGTGGACTTCATGAATGACATTTCTCTGGGTGGACTTTGTGAATGACGTTTTCTGAAGGTGAACTTTGAAAATGACATTTTCTCACAGGTGGATTTTATGAATGACGTTTACTTAGGGTTGACATAACGGATGTTTTCTCATGGTCGACTTTGTGAATGACGTTTTGCAAGGTGGACTTTGTGAATACCGTTTTCTTCTGGTGGACTTGTGAATGATGTTTTCTCAGTGTGGACTTTGTGAATGATGTTTTCTTAGGGTGGACTTTGTGATTGACTGTTTTTCAGGGAGGAGTTTGGGAATGAAATTTTCTCGGTGGGCTTTGGGAATAACATTTGTCAAGTTGACTCTGTGAGTAACATTTTATCAGGGTGGACTATATGAATGATGTTTTCTCAGGGTCGACTTTGTGAATGACGTTTTCTCAGGTTGGACTCTGTTAATGAATTTATCTCAGAGTGGACTTTATGAATGACATTTCCTAAGGGTAAATTTTTGGATGAAGTTTTCTCAGGGTGGACTTTGTACATGACCTTTACTCACGGTTGAATTTGTGAATGACGTTTTCTCAGGGTGGAATTTTTGAATGATGTTTTCTCAGTGTGGACTTTATAAATGTCCTTTACTCACGGTTGACTTTGTGAATTACGTTTTCTCAGGGTGGACTTTGACAATGACGTTTCTTAGGATGGACTTTGTGAATGATATTTACTTGCGGTTGACTTTGAAAATAACGTTTTCTCAGGGTGGACTTTGTGAACAACGTTTCTCAGGGTCGACTTTGTGAATGACCTTTACTCACGCTTGACTGTGAATGATGTTTTCTCAGGATAGACCATGTGCATGATGTTTTCTTAGGGTGGACTTTGTGAATAACCTTTCCTCATGGTTGACTTTGTGAATGAGTTTTCACAGGATAGACTATGTGAATGATGTTTTCACAACGGGGACTTTGTGAATGACATTTACTCAAAGTTGACTTTGTGCATGACGTTTTTTTCAGGGTGGACTTTGTGAATGACGTATTCTCAGGGTGGACATTGTGCATGAAGTTTTCTCAGGGTGGACTTTGTGAATGACGTTTTCTCAGGGGGGACATTGTGAATGACGTTTTCTCAGGGTGGACTTTGTGAATGAAGTTTTCTCACGGTGGACTTTGTGAATGACGTTTTCTCACGGGGGGGGGGGACTTTGTGAATAGCATTTTCTCAGGGTGGACTTTGAGTGATGAGTGACGTTTTCTCAGGGTAGACTTTATGAGTGATGAGTGACGTTTTCTCAGGGTGGACTTCGTGAAGTATATTTACTCACAATTGACTGTGAATGAGGTTTCTCAGGGTCGATTTTGTGAATGACGTTTTCTCCCGGTAAACTTTATGAATGACGTCTCCTTAGGGTGGACTTTGTGAATGATGTTTTCTCAGAGTGGACTTTCTGAAAGATGTTTTCTCTGGGTGGATTTCGTGAATGAAGTTTTATCAGGGTTGACTTTTTGAATGAAGTCTCTCAGTGTGGACTTTATGAATGACGTTTTCTCAGGTAGGACTTTGTGAATGACGTTTACTCATGGTTGACTTTGTGAAGGACGTTTGCTCAAAGTGGACTTTATCAATGACATTTTATCACAGTGGGCTTTATGAATGACGTTTTCTCAAAATGGATTTGTGAGTGATGTTTTCTCGAAGCGGACTTTGTGATTTACGTTTAATCAAAGCGGACTTTGTGAACGACATTTTCTCGAAGTGAACTTTGAGAAGGACGTTTTCTCGCAGAGGGCTTTGTTAATGACGTTTTTTTCATTTTGGACTTTCAGAATCACGTTTTCTGAAAGTGGACTTTGTGAACGACGTTTTCTTGAAGTGGACTTTCTGAATAACGACTGTTATACAGTATTCTGTTACCAGGTATATCAGGTAGCCTTTTTTTTATTTAAGAGCTGCAGCAAGACCTCAGTATAACCAGATACGTGATTTTTATCATATAAAGGAGATTATAAATCTAATGGATAATAAAATTATATAGTAATTAAATATAAATAGTCAATTAATATATAAAATTCCGTGAGAAATGTATATTTGAATTTCATTTATGAAACCAATGATTTTTTAAAACGTTAAAATATTAAAAACGAGCAATTCTCAGAATCCAACAAACTTTTCTGCCCGCCACAGAACATAAATATCTTTGTCTTCTAAAAACTTAGTAATCGCAAAAAGTCAACTTCTGGTTCTTAATAATTTAGGTAAAGAAGGAAATCTAAATTACCTCTACGTCGACGACTTCTCAGAGATTATCATGCTCTTCTATGCAGAAAAAAAAAAATATTGTTGACAGGACAGGTATGGAATCCAAATGACTTAGAACGCGTTATTAATCTGTTTCTTATCCGAGGTCAAGTATCTTCTTTTCCAAACAGAAGAATTTGATCATCATCTTATATTTTCAACAATAACAAATTTCTATTTTCAGCAACAACAAATTTTTATTTTAAGCAACAACATATTCTATTTAGAGTAAAGCAACAACTGCAAGTTTAAATATCGCAACAACAAAAATAACTTCTACTCGGTTTATTCAAGGGAAAGCAAAGACTTCATGAATCCAGCACTCGAGAATTTCATAGCAAAATGCAAAGTTCTATTTTCCACAACATTGTAAAAGAACTTACTGCAGTTGTGTATCCAGGGAAGATATAAAACAAAAACAGACTGAACAAGAGAAAATCGTTTTTGTGAGTTTAACTTTATGAAAAGCCGATGGAAATCCACATAAAATATATGTGAAGATAATTAAAAAATTACTGATGACTATCTATTGAATATTCGTCACGATACATTAAGGAATAACAGGATATTTTTTCCCAACCAATATTCTCTTTCCTAATCAGATAACATATTTCGAATAAGTCTCCGCGACTAACGAAGAGCAATAAAGTATTTCTCAATCATAAACGCAATTCCTATTCAAATCAATAATATTCATTGATGCAAATTCACTTTTGGGTTGGAATCTCTCTCTCTCTCTCTCTCTCTCTCTCTCTCTCTCTCTCTCTCTCTCTCTCTCACACACACACACACACACAATCCCCAACTATAGTCGATTTTTTTAAACCTGGCAAACTTGCACTAAACTTGCACTTAGCTGGTTGTCGCTGATTGGATGAGTGTCGTGTTGTCCGAATATCTCAGTTTGGTTTTCACACTGTTTTAGAATTGTGATTATACGGCCATAGATTGAGATAAGAGGCAAATTATGTAATGTTATGTAAATACCAGTTGTAATAAACGTAAGTATTAAGAAGTTACATACCAAATTATTATATAATAGTTAACAGTTATGAAACAACACTCTCCGAAGCTGTAGACTTGAAATATGTTTCAAACGCATGAAGTTTAATGTTTAAATTTCTAGCTAGATTTTTAGCGCAAACGTGCCATTGGTGGTTTAGAAAAAAGCAAAACGTATTGATTATACATTGCTGAAGGTTGTATAACGCCTAAGAACAAAATACTATCGTAGAAATGTAAGCTTGCCGAAACATTTGGGGTGGAGGAGTTGAGAAAGGAACAGCCGGCGAGTTGTCGTCTGCACACACCGCCACCATCAATCAGCTTAGAATCTGCTATCGAGCAATTGGCTCACTGTCGATTTCACCTATTTCAGCCATGGCCACAAGAGACGATATGGAACAAAGCAAAGATGAAGGCACTTCAAACACCAGGCATATACATGCTGCTGGCAGTAGGCTTACCAGTCAGTGCCGTAATATAATAATGAATGTTTTTCAATATTTCAATTCACAGGGCCCTAGCAAGACAATGAAAGAAATCATTAAGGCGACAGCAACAGCAACTCAAGTTTCAGAGAGAACTATCTATCGCATCAAATCTGAGAAGATGAAATCTTCAGACGGTATAATTCATTCACCCTTGCCCCGGAAAAGGAAATCGACTGTTGTTGATAATCTTGATAGTTTCGACAGAGATTGTGTTAGGAGAGAGATCCTATCCTTTTATGACAGAGGAGACCTTCCTACATTAGCAAATTTGTTGGCAAAAGTTCGGGAACCTTCTACTAATTTTACTGGTTCGAGAAGTTCCCTCTACAAAATAGTCAGGAATCTTGGTTTTAGGTACAAGAAAGTCACAAGCGGAAGAAAGATACTCATGGAGAGACAGGACATCATTATAACAAGGAACAAGTATCTTAGAGAACTGAAGAGAAATCGAGAGAGTCCAAAGCCAAGACCGGAGGTATTCGTGGACGAGACTTGGGTGAACCAGAACCTCACCGTCGAAAAGTGCTGGACTAATGAAGATGGATCAGTAGGACCGAAAACGAAGTCAGGGAGAGGCTCAAGGTTTATAATAGTACATGCAGGAAGTGATGAGGGTTTTGTACCGGGAGCATTGCTTATGTTCAAATTAAAAAACGGATCAAAGGGTGATTACCATGACTCGATGGATAACGAAAGGTTCAAAATGTGGTTAGAAGAACAACTTCTTCCTAATATCAAGAAGGAGTCCCTTATCATCATCGATAATGCTCCTTATCACTCTAAAATAATCAACAAGGTCCCGACAAGTAGCAACAGAAAAGCCCAAATCATAGACTGGTTGGTTCTAAATAACATTGACCATGACCCTTCTTTTACAAAACTCGAACTTCTTCAGCTCTGCCAGCGCCACAAGGAAATTCAAAAGTACGAAATAGATGAAATGCTGCTCACTATGGCCATAAAGTGCTTCGTCTACCTCCCTATCACTGCATTTTCAACCCTATCGAACTTATCTGGGCCCAAGTGAAGACAGAAATAAAAAAACGTAATTCTAATAGCGACCAGTCTCTGAAAATTGTTGAAAAAATTACAAAAGAAGCAGTTGATCATGTGACGCCACAGCACTGGCAAAATGCTATAGAACATGTCAAGAGAATCGAAGAATTGTATCGTGCCAAAGATTCAGCATTTGATAAGTTACTTGATGAGTTTGTAATTGACTTGAATGATAGCACTACTGATGACAGTAGTGATGAAGATGCTCTGACACTGGACTAAAATTCTAGCTGTATTTCATGTTGTTATTGATACTTCTGTTAACATGATACTGATGATACTTTATTATCATCCATGACCCTGAATACTGTTATCGATACTTAGTTGTTGTTTACTTTGTTGTGACTCTTACTGTTGTTATAATTTTTAATATTATTATTGACTTTTCTCTTCATTAATGCCATTATTGCCTAATACAGCTACTGTATTATTAAAATGAACAGTCATGAAAATATACTTAAAATTTAAGTTCCTAAGAACCTTTTGTTTCCCTGTACTATTGAAAACTGCTATAAGTTTATTGAGATGGAACAAAAGACAACATGACAGCTAACGATCTCAAATATAAGGGCTCTGCTCTTATTATTCATGGGGAGTCTTATGATTTACAAAATATAATATAATTAAGGTCTATCTAAAAATAAGATGGACGCGAGATAAAGAAAACCCAACTGTAATAGGACATATTTGAAAATTTCTACTTGAGGAACAGTAAATTTAATGTCATTTTATATAGAGAGTGGCACACCAGCCAGGAAATGGTACGAATAAATACAATTTATGTAATTTGCCTTTATACATATCCTAAAACATTAATGAAATTCCGTGAGCAGTACTTTTGAAATGCAAAAAATAAACATGATATATAAACATCTTAATTATTATTTTATGAAGACAAAAACACCACAACCCGCATTTGAACCTCCCGCTGAGAGTACGTCAACTTTCTGTCAAGCCCGTGGCTGTTCCTCCCACAACTCCTCCACCCCAAATTTTCTGACAAGCTTACATTTCTACGATATTATTTTGTTCTTAGGCGTTATACAACATCAGCAATGTACAATAAATATTTTTTTTTTTTTTTCAAACAACCAATGGCATGATAGCACTAAAAATCTAGCTAGAAATTTAAACATTAAAGTTCATGCGTTTGAAACATATCTCTAGTCTACAGCTTCGGTAAGTGTTGTTTCATAACTGTTAACTATTAAATAATAATTCGGTATGTAAGTTCTTAATACTTACGTTTTATTACAACTGGTATTTACATAACATTACATAACTTGGCTCTTAACTCACTCTATGACCCTATAATCACAATTCTAAAACAGTGTGAAAACAAAACTGAGAGATTCGGACAACACGACACTCATCCAATCAGCGACAACCAGCTAAGTGCAAGTTTAGTGCAAGTTTAGTGCAAGTTTGCCAGGTTTAAAAAAATCGACTATAGATACAGTTTTTAATTCTCCTTTTTTCGCCTTTCCTTTCTTTGCTTCACATTTCAATATATTTTTTTCTTATTTTCCATCTCACCCTATCCTGTCCCCTTAATCTGTTTTAATATGTGTAAAATTTTGATTTATTCTTTTGTTTTATTTCATTATGAAGCTTTAACTCACCTGACTCATTTCCTTCCTATGCATTACTTGATCCTTAGCAATCCTGAATCAAGGACGAAATCCCTCTATGTATAAAACTTCCACTATTTCTCTTATGATCTATCTCGAGAACCTTCCGAACTCATCTTCACAGATTTCTCTTGTAAATATGACTTATAGTTTTCAGATACATCTCCACTGCACAAAATCCCTATATATTACAAAGAAGCTGAGGAATTTTTATTTTAAAGAAGGTTTATCAAATAATGTTTTTTTTTTTTTTTTTTTTTTTTTTTGGTGGGGGGGGGGGGGGGGGGGGCAGAATGCATATAAAATAATAATATTATTCCATCAAAATATATTTCTTTTTTTTTTCATAAGAGAATAACTACATACTAATCATTTTGAAAATCTATAAAAAACTAAATTTACAAATAAAAATCGCAGCACAGTGAAAATGGAAATGGAAAACTTTTAATAGTTTAAAATTGGTTTCCCGAAAAGTTTTGCTGCATTTGTGACCCAACAACAGGGTTGCAGACACCTTGAAATGCCACACAGTGAAATGCCCCACGAGTAATTACTTGTCTCACACAACAGCGATAAACACACACACACACACACAAACGGGTTTTGATTTTGGAAAATTGTATGTGAAATGAAACCAAACACGTATAAACTACTCGTGAATGTCTTACAGGTTTCTCAAGAATGGCAGGACGATGCCCTAGAGACTGACTCATTATACAGTATATACAGTATACGGTATCTTATAGTATGTATACAGTATAAATGCCTAGTGCCCAAAAACCCTCGCCACCCAAGCTAGGAAAGGGAGGGCCAGACAATGGCTGCTGATGACTCGGGAAGACTATCTATAGGCTCCTCCCACACCCACATCCCTAGCTTATGCATAAGGATGGTGATGTCACAGATAAAGTAGACACTACAAGAAAGTATTTTGCCTATGTGGGACTCGACCTCCCGTCCACCAGAATGCCAGGCACGAACGTTTCAAAGAGGAAACCACACTCGGAAATGTGACAAAAATGTTCAGAGAATTATCGATTAACCTTAAATCTAATGTGTCTATCGAAAAATATAAAATTTTTGAGAAGTGACGTTTTTGAAATAATGGGCCTTCCTGTTAAAGGAGGAACGGTTTCTATTAACAACAACCAAACGAAGCAATTATAGACAGGAGAGAATATTCACTAATTACAAGTTTTTTATTTTCCACGTAAAACGTTTTACAAAACTTCAAAAATTCAAAATTTTAGCTAATGTTTTTAAGTTGGACAGGTTGACATAAATCTCTTTTCATAGTTTATTAATGAAAGATCGTTGTTAATGTTGCTATTTTTAAAATATTTGAGTTTAATTGTTCAATACCTTTATTGTAGGTTATCTATTTCCTTATTTCTTTTCCTCACTGGATTATTTTTCTTTGTTGGAGGCCTTGGGATTATAGCATCCCCTTTTCCAACTACGGTTATAGCTTAGATGATGATGATGGTGATGATGACGATGATAATAATAATAATGATAATAATAATAATAACTATACTCAGCATACATCTGAATCAAAAAGTCACCTTCCTCAATTTCTGGTCGTAAACAGCTCCTCACCTTGGTTATATTACCATCAATGCATTTGACGACAAACAAGGTTGCTCTTCCTTTCGGAGTTCCCAGATGATGGAAGTGAACCAGATGATGATGCAATAGGATCACGACGCGATATACGAGGCGGAAGTGAATAATACGGAGAAGCAATTTAGATGTTGAATTTCAAATGGCATTAGGACGGGTGGCTGTCTAGTTTATTCATTGTACCACCTCCATTCTGGGAAAACAATAAATGTGATCACTTATATATATATATATATATATATATATATATATATATATATACACACACACACATATATATATATATATATATATATATATATATATATATATATATATATATATATTTATTTATTGCTGGGTGAATGGATGACAGGTAAAGTAGTGGAATGGAAGGAGATATCATCTAGGTTAATGTGGGTAAGGGTTAGGTTGGGTAGGGAATGTTGGGCGTTTGTCAGTGCGTATGGGCCAGGTAGTGAGGAAAGTGAAGAAGAGCGGAATAAGTTCTGGAATGAATTAACTAGGTGTGTAGAAGGACTGGGTAGAAGGAATTATGTAGTTGTCATGGGTGACTTAAACGCTAGAGTGGGCGATGAAGAGGTAGAAGGTGTCATTGGGAAGTATGGCGTACCAGGTGAAAATGAGAGTGGTGAGAGACTGGTAAAATGTGTGTTGAACAAGAGATGGTATTAAGTGCTAGCTTTTTTAAAAAGAAAGATAAAAATAAGTATACATGGGTAAGAGTGGCAAATGGAAGAGTAGTAGAAAGGGCATTAATGGATTTTGTGTTGATAACTAAAAGAATGTTTGGAAGATTGAAAGACGTGCACGTGTTTAGGGGTATGGCTAACGGTATGTCTGATCATTTTTTGGTGGAAGGAAAATTAGTTGTAGCAAAAGAGTGGGGGAATAGAGTAGGTGGATGTAAAAGGGAGCTAGTGAGGGTTGAAGAGCTAATAAAACCGTAAAAAGTAAATATCAGGAAAGGTTGAAAATGGCATATGACGAGGTGAGAGTAAGAGAAACTGGTAATTTAGAGGAGGAGTGGAAGTTAGTAGAAGAAAATTTTGTTGGGATTGCAAGTGATGTATGTGGCAAGAAGGTTGTTGGAGGCAGCATGAGGAAGGGCAGTGAATGGTGGAATGAAGGAGTGAAGGTAAAAGTGGAAGAGAAAAAGAGCCTTTGAAGAATGGCTGCAGAGTAATAGTATAGAGAAGTATGAAAAATATAGAGAGAAAAATGTGGAAGTAAAGCGCAAGGTACGTGAGGCAAAGAGAGCAGCTGACCTGAGGTGGGATTGGGTCAGTCATATGAAGAGAATGAGAAGAAGTTTTGGAAAGAAGTGAAGAGAGTAAGGAAGGCTGGCGCAAGAATTGAAGAGACAGTGAAAGATGGAAATGGAAGGTTGTTAAAAGGAGAGGAGGCAAGGAAAAAGTGGGCAAAATATTTTGAAAGTTTGCTAAATGTAGAGGATAATAGGGAGGCAGATATAATTGCTGTTCCAGGTGTTGAGGTGCCAGTGATGGGATATGAGAATGAGAGAGAGATTACAATAGAGGAAGTGAGGAGAGCACTAGATGAAACGAGAGTAGGAAAAGCATCTGGTATGGATGGTGTGAAAGCTGAGATGTTGAAGGAAGGGGGTGTGACTGTACTTGAATGGTTGGTGAGATTGTTTGTTTTGTGTTGTCAATGGTACAAGTAGATTGGGTTTGTGCATGTATTGTACCACTATATAAGGGTAAGGGAGATGTGCATGAGTGTTGTAATTCAAGAGGTATTAGTTTGTTGAGTATAGTTGGAAAAGTGTATGGTAGAGTAATGATTAATAGGATTAAGGATAAAACAGAGAATGCAATCTTGGAAGTACAGGGTGGTTTTAGAAGAGGTAGGGGTTGTATGAATCAGATTTTTACAGTTAGGCAGATATGCGAGAAATATTTAGCAAAAGGTAAGGAGGTGTATGTTGCGTTTATGGATCTGGAGAAAGCGTATGATAGAGTTGATAGGGAAGCAATGTGGAATGTGATGAGGTTATATGGAGTTGGTGGAAGGTTGTTGCAAGCAGTGAAAAGTTTCTACAAAGGTAATAAAGCATGTGTTAGAATAGGAAATGAAGTGAGTGATTGGTTTCCGGTGAGAGTGGGGCTGAGACAGGGATGTGTGATGTCGCCGTGGTTGTTTAACTTGTATGTTGATGGAGTGGTGAGAGAGTTGAATGCTCGAGTGCTTGGACGAGGATTAAAACTGGTAGGCGAGAATGACCATGAATGGGAGGTAAATCAGTTGTTGTTTGCGGATGATACTGTACTGGTAGCAGACACAGAAGAGAAGCTTGACCGACTAGAGACAGAATTTGGAAGGGTGTGTGAGAGAAGGAAGTTGAGAATTAATGAGGGTAAGAGTAAGGTTATGAGATGTACGAGAAGGGAAGGTGGTGCAAGGTTGAATGTCATGTTAAATGGAGAGTTACTTGAGGAGGTGGATCAGTTTAAGTACTTGGGTTCTGTTGTTGCAGCAAATGGTGGAGTGGAAGCAGATGTACGTCAGAGAGTGAATGAAGGTTGCAAAGTGTTGGGGGCAGTTAAGGGAGTAGTAAAAAATAGAGGGTTGGGCATGAATGTAAAGAGAGTTCTATATGAGAAAGTGA